>NW_013952957.1:67654-76560 GCF_001266775.1 Austrofundulus limnaeus
ATCTGGTGAAAATTTCATGTCATTAGCACCTCTAGTAATATATTTACTGAGAAAAATGGTGACGTGTTCAATACTTATTTTACCTGCTGGATGTCTCAGCTGGGCAGCATAGGGACACATTTCTGCACCGTCTGTTGTAAATGTTTACCGTCTTTTCTTGACAAATTTACAATATAGTGTTTCTCCTCGATTAACAACAGAAATACCAGATCTTTCTTCTCCAACTCCTCCATCATGAGTCAATGTCTGTGTTGATTTGGATTGTGAATGACGTGTTCTGCTGTGGAAGGACTTATCAAGATTTATTCCTCTCAGGTTCTTTTCTGTATGAATCCATGAGAAAGACTGTCTCGCGTTTTTTTGAAGTGTAGCAAACCCTTTAGGAGCTAACATCTCACTAGATCTTGCAATATTTAATGGTGCATAATATCATTCACAAGGTTTTATCAACACAGCTTCGTATTTTAAGATTTTTGTTTAACATTCTGGCACAAACGGGGGTGAGCAACATGCATTCTTTCAAGGAATGATGGGCCTTTTCTCTGTTATTGAGCTCCTGGGTGTGAAAGCACGTTTTAAATTCACAGATTTATTCTTAGACATTTGTTACAAGCTCTTAAATTGGGTTAATTAGATTAATATTTGGGTCACCAACTTTTAAATATTTACAGGAACCTCATGCTGTTGTGTATTGTTAAGCCTAGCTAGGTCTCAAATAGCATAGGGTTTACAGTGATGCTAGCAGCTCCTTCAGGTTTTGAAGTTTGGCATTTGTGCGATGAGCTAAATTCAAATATCAGTGTTGATCGTGCAATGTTGGCAATAAAAGGTAAATGAAAGTTTGTCATCTTTTTCCAGTTTCCATAATACTGCAAATATGACAAGTTTTCATTTACTTTAAAGTAGGTCAAGGGTAGGCCCTGTGATGGACTTGCGACCTGTCCAGGGTGTACCCCGCCCCTCGCACTGTGACTGCTGGATATGGGCACCAGTGACCCACGCAACCCTGAAAAGGAATAAGCGTGTACAGAAAATGGATGGATGGATGGATGGAGGTCAAGGGTAACAAAAAGAACAAAATTATTTAACTTTTAGTTACTAAAGTTGTTTGTGTGACCTCCAAAAGAATGGCAACTAATGCTTTCCATAAACATTGTTTTGTTACGTGCATCATCATGGAGGATTCTGAACTCCTACTCTTTCTTTTCACACATTTACTACTTCCTCAAAATCCTCCCACAGTACGGACTTTGTTTTGTCTTCAGTACTTTGACGTTATAGTGGACTCATAAACATTAAATGAACGAATGATATCATTCCTTTGTGATTTTACCAACTGTTCCATTTTCCTTCCTCTCAAAGTGATCTTTGTTGGATGACCACTCAGGGAGGGTTACAGCTCTTGAATTTCCTCCGTTTGTTTTAGCGGATCCATTTTAGAGGTGGGTTTGTTATCTGCGAAAGTCTTGAGCATTACATTTTTTCTGAGGTTGTCTGGAAAAATGGGGTTTTTGAAGTTCCATGTTATTATTTGCACTGCATGGAAATATTTTTTATACTGAACACAGTCAGTATGACACCTATCCCAAGCCCTCAGGCATTAATTTGAAGCCATAAAGAGTAATGGTTAAAACATTTCACTGTGAAATAGATACCTCTGACTGAAGCAGGGAAAGAAAAACATGCAGGACAGAACCAGGAGTACACATTCCTGGACTTATTATCATTTTTGAGTAGACAATGGAAACAAAGCTCACACTGAATAGAGAGTAAGCATGCAGTTTTCCTAATATCAGTCACTTTTGTCTCATTTCTGTGGACTGCTGTTTTAGTTTGGGATCCTTTATGGCAGAGGTTCTCAAACTGGGGTCCCAGGACCCCCAGTGGTCCGTGAGAGATATCTTGGGGGTCCTCAAAAAAATTCACTAAATTGTTAATTTGGTTTTTTTTTTTAAATACATGAAGAACAACAAACTAATAAAACAGACATAGTAAACTAAATAAAAATATATATTCCCATGGCATTTAGGGGCTGAAACGAAAATAAATTATCTTTTAAAACAGCATGGGGTTTATGAGGGGGTCCCTGGAATTTTTTTCATCATTGTAAGGGGTCCCCAGACCCAAAAGGTTTGAGAACCCCTGCTTTATGGGACTTGGTGGTTGGTTTTTGTGTATCTGTTTAAAATAAAGAGCTGTGCCCACTCTTGCAGCCCAACAGCTTCCTTACTGAAACTTTGCATCTGAAGTTTTGTTTTGAATTTTATTCCCATTGGTACTGATTAGAGCCAAAGCAGGTTTATAACCACAATACGTCATCTGATGTGTTACTAAATGTGGATTAAACCTAGGGCTGGGTGATATGGCCCAGAAAATAAAATCTCAGAATATTTTTTTCATCCCAAATTCAATTTTTGATTTTAATCGATTTTGTTTCCCACTTCACGGAGTGCCTCTGTTTTAGGTGTTGAAACAAATTAGTTGTACTCCTGCTTTTTGTAGCAAGAGCCTTCAAACAGATTTTGCAGTGAGGTGTTTGTTGCTCCCAGTCCGAGGTTGCAAAACCTAACCAGTTTCAGATAACTGAAGAAACAGTGCCTTTTTTGGGAAGTTGATCCTCTTTGCTAGCTGCCATAATGTCATGTTGTGTACCAAGTGTCTTGAGGGACAGGTGGGGTAACCTCTGAACTACAGAATCCTCAAAGAGTGCCCTGCTGGGAAAAAAAAATCCTGATTTTCCCCAAATTAAATCTTTATAAATGGCAAATTTGAATTAATTGATTAAATCAATTTATTGCCCAACCCTAATTAAACCCTTAACTCTGCACTCAAAAACAGATGTTAGCAGATGTTTTTAGTTTGTTGCCCCACGTGTACACTGAAAACATTTGATTTTATTTCCATTTTTAATTGACTTTCTAATTCAAGATATTGAACAGAAGTTATGCTGACAGAAATGTGATTGGTTGAAGGTTCACAGAAAACTGTTCCAAACGTCTACGAATTGGTATAATCTGAGAATTAAACAATGCTACATTTCTACCTCAATCTACTAAGTTTTTTTGTGATTGATTTAATTTGTTTGTTAATTTTCTAACAGGCATCATGATTCCTGTAATGGAATTCCGACAGTTCACTGAACAGCAGCCAGCGTTCAGAGTCCTGAAGCCTTGGTGGGACGTGTTCACGGACTACCTGTCTGTAATCATGCTCATGATTGGTGTCTTTGGATGCACCCTGCAGGTCAGTAACGATTTGTTTCCAATTGTTTTTTTTTTTTCTGAACTCCGTGTTTTTAATTGTAGCTATATTTCTTCATTAAAATGTGTCTTTTATTTTCTAATAATATTTCAACAATTAAAAAGTAAAATATCCACAATTTATCTTTAACTAAAATACAGTGAAAACTATTTCAGTTCAACAAAACACTCAGTGTTAGTTAAATGAGGCTTAAAATAGTTTTTTTAATCATTCATACATGTATACACAATAATAAAATACTTGTTTATGTACGTGTGTGTATATAAATACATTTTAATGGTTCCTAGTAGAGTTCCTCTGGTATCTTCATTGTGAGAATAAATAAACAGTCCTTTCTTTTTGTAAAATAATGATGCTTAACATAACCCTAAAATTCTCACTGCATTTTATAGTTATTAGATAAAATATGGGATAAAAATATTATTGTTGTGTGATATTAGATTCACTGACGATGATGATAAGTTTTATTGTATTATTGCAATAAGAGTTTTGCTAAACAACTGTACAGGCCTAGTTTTATTATTAGTATAAAGTTTTATTATTATTTATAAACAAACTGTATTTTTCTGTACATACGTCTACAAATCCTTTCTAAGTTCAACTGATAAGCTAACTTCATTGATAGCTCTATTATCTGTTTTGATTTGGCTGTTCATCTTACTGTGTATTTTCATATGGTTGCAGTCAAATATTTACCAACAAAACTTACAAAAAACATGTTAATGGATATTTTTTGCTATAAACTTTGGACTTAATATAAAGTTTTTTTTTCTTTAATTTCTGGCTGTCTGAAATAAGCATTTTGGCCTCAGCTTTTTTTTTTTTTACATGCCCTCCTTCACACCCTCCTCCTGTCACAGACAGGAGAGGAGACTACAGGAGCCTGCAGTGGCCAAAATAGTCTCATTCATTGCAAGTATCAAACGTAAAAAAAACCTATCACAGATTATTTAAAAAAAGCTTACTGTCAAAAGTCACAACATTTCACATCTTACAGTAAATCCTATTTTTATCATCCTATTCTGCAATTCTGTCTGTTCCACTTCCCTGAAACGATGGAGCTCTTATTTATAAAGGAAAGCAACTGCAGCTCGTAAGATGAAGTTAGTTTTTCTGATTCTTTTGTTCACTGCAGCAAGATCAAATTCATTTACAGTGAAAGCAAATTGGCTGTGAGATTGACATTTACATAGAACGTCTCTGCACTCTGCGTTGGCACAAACTCAGAAATACAAATTTGTTATTACAGCCTGGCCTGAGTGCAGCAATGAAAGCATTCAACCCATCAGGAGTTTGGCATTGGAAACATTTCCCCACCCTGCCCCTTTCAGTAAACATCAGGTTTCAAACCTCTGTGGCCTGGTTGACTTCTCCCTCTGTTTGGATACTTTTTAGTTACCATAAGGTTCCATAGTGGAAATTCTGGAAGTGACACCAAAACATGTTGAGAAGAAAGTGGATATTTATCAGGTTAGAAGCAGCCATTGTTTTTCACTCTTAGCAGAAGTGTTTGGATGTGATCTAAGAGTACGTGCACAAATTGAGTGGAAAAATAATTTTGCGGCTAGGTTTACTTTACGGGTCAGAGGAGCTGTGTCAACATGCAGCTTTGTGTAATTGCTTCTTATTTGGCCGCCTGACCAAAATTCTCTCCCCAGTTTTATTTAAAGCTGGGGAGTGAAACATAAATTGTAAAACTGTCAGGAAAAAGAAAACGTAATCTGACCTGCCTTTCCAGTATAATGTTTCACGTGCTGGCATTACAGTAACAGTGATGTCATTTTGTATCTACTGTTCAGAAATATGCTTCTGTCTGCCATATCAGTTTCAGATCGTATAGCAATGACGTGGCTTGAGTATCTGACTTTTAAAAAGCTAAACAGAGTGAACCCAATAAAAGCTTGTTACCAATGATTTAAAGTTCCCCTTTCCTGTAATTAGCCATGCTCACGAGCAGCTGCTTCTCATTATTTACCTTTCAAGTAAACAGCATCAGCAAATGCTATTTGCAGATGCTAACTTGTATGCACCATGCTCTACATGCATTGCCTTCATTTAAAAAAAGGAGTTAAACTGAGAAACTACACTAAAAAGACAACAAAGGATTAAAGTTCAGTCAATTTAAAACTGATAAATTTGAATGCACTTACTATAACCCCAATTCCAGTGAAGTTGGGACTTTATGTAAGACATAAATTAAAACAAAATGATGATTTACAAATACTTTTCAACATATTCAATGGAATACACCACAAAAACAGGATATTGAATGTTCATCCCATGATCTTCAATCCCTCAGGCAGCACCGCATTAAAAACCAACATCATCCTGTAACAGATGTTACCACATGGACTCAGGAAAACCACTGTCAGTGAACACAGATCATCTCTACATCTACAAGTAAAAGTTAAAATTCGACCAGAAATGCCACCGGCTTCTCTGTGGTCTGACAAGTCCACATTTCAAATTGTTTTTGGAAATCATAGACATCATGTTTTCTGGGCCAAAGAGGAAAAGAACTGTCTGGATTGTTATCAGTGCGTGGTTTAAAAGCCAGCCTCTCTGATGGTATGGGTATATGTGTTAAAACCCATGGCATGGGTAACGTTCACATCTGTGAAGGCACCATTAGTGCTGAAAGCTACATACAGGTTTTGAAGCAACATATGCTGCCATCCATGCCACGTATTTTTCCAGGACATCCTGCTTATTTCAGCAAGACAATGCCAAGACACATTCAGCATGTGTTACAACAGTGTGGCTTCATAAAGAGTGCGGGTACTAGACTGGCCTGTCTGCAGTCCAGAACCTTCTCCCATTGAAAATGTGTGGTGCATTATTTTGGTTTTACACAATGTCCTAACTTCATTGGAATTGGGGTTGTACAAGTAAAAAAAAAAAATCACTTAGATTTATTTTTTGTAGATTGTGCATTTTTTTACAATCTTAATTTAAACAAGAAACAAAATTCTAGCCTTTCTTGAACAAATACTTATCCTCTGCCAACATTCATAACATTTATACTATGATCATCTTTTGCTGTGAAATGAAATGTATCTGTGTTTGTTAAACTCTGAAAATAATGTGTTGTGGTTATGCACAATCTCGCGTATTAGCTCAGAATCTGTGTTGTGAATGACTCAGCTACTACCACATTATATGTATTTGTTGAATTTGCTGAGTTACAGTTATCTATTTAGTTCTTAAGAAATTTTGCAAACAAGCAAACTTTCTCATGAAAGGTTGACTCCAACAGTTAATGATAAAACCTTTAAGCAACCGAGTCAGCAAAACACTTCTGTAACTTGGCAATTTCGGCTCTCTGGGAAAGTTAGAGATGACTATCCCAAAAGAGTGGAGTGGGATGGTTGAAATTTGGACGCTTCAGTCCTAGTTCATATCAGTCTTTTGCTGTGCACACCAGAGAGACAGGGACTGCTTATCATTTATGCTTTCAAGAGGTTGAGATGGTAAATTTGTGTTTTCCCTGCTCCTGTCAAAATGCACAAGCTCAGAGTATCTTCACTTCACTTTATTCATTTCATTTGTAACACAAATTAACAAAGTACAAAAAAACATGCAATCACAATAAAATCAAATAAAATGAAAGGCAGCAGAAGAAGAATAAATCTTATAATATCTGCCCCCTTTTTTTATACCCAAAATATGTTCCAAAGAAAAGTAAAATACAACAAAAATCAAAACAACTTAAAACACTTAAAAATGAACTAAAAACAAAATTTAAGACACCAACTCAAACAACAATTAGATTGAATTCACTTATACTTCTCCATATTTCTTCAGAAAACTAGTTTTTATCATTCTCTTCAATATACAGTATACAAGGATCTGGCATTTTTAATCTCATCTTCCATGCTGTTCCACAATCTTATTCCCTGGATTAAAGTGGATCGCTCCTTCAGGCTCGTACGAAACCAGGGTTTCACAAACATTTCAAATCCTTTAAGATACAGTAATAACAGCTCTCTCTTTTTAACAAAATTTACTTGAATGCTGGAAGGTAACACAACTTTAAGAGCTCTGTACATTAACAGTAAAATATTATAATCGACCAAATCATAAAATTTCAATAATTTCAAATCATGAAACAATATATTCGATGGATGGCTGTAATTTTTTCTAGTAATAATTCTTAGTGCTCTTTTCTGTAAAATAAAAATAGGATTTGTGATTGTTTTACATGCTTTACACCAGACTTCAATACAGTAAATTAAATGTGGAACAATTATAGCGTTATTCAACATATTCAGTGCTTTGTCATTGAACAGTTCTCTTACTTTGTACAGGACTCCAACTGATTTGACTATTTTTGTTCTTAAACCATTTATATGATTTTTCCATGTCAGTTTTTCATCAATAATGACACCTAGAAACTTCACTTCACTGACTCTACAGATCTCAACATCATCAATTTTAAATGAGATATCTATAGTTCTCTTATTGTTACAGAAAATCAAATAATTTGTCTTGTCCAAGTTTAATGATAATTTATTTAGTTGAAACCAACTTTGTATTTTCACAAATTCTGTCTGTATCATCTCCAACATTTGTTCAATATCATTATGGGAACAAAAGAATGTTGTATCATCAGCAAATAGGACACACCCAAAAAGACCCGACACATTTACCAAATTGTTCATGTACAAAATAAATTAGGTCCGAGAATTGAACCCTGTCTCTCCCACCTGCTGTGTGATCACAAAGGGTCCTTGTGACTTGTCAAGAATTTGGGTCTGGAAAATGGAAGCAATGCAGGCATCTTTTGTGCCGTTGTGCTGTGCAGGTGTTGTTGACACATTTGGGCCTGAGCAAATTCTCCTATGTTTATTGCACAGTAACTGGAGTTTTGCTTTCAGGTCCAAGATGCACAGGATTAAATTTTGACTCAACCTTGGACTATCTTTTCTTTAATAAGGTCCAAGGCACCTTGCAGTTTCCTGCTGAACAGTAGCTAAAAGTAAGTTGATCAAGTGGAGGTCTGACAAAACTCCTGCACTTTAAACTATAGAACGTCCAGCCACCTGTCCCAGCCTGAAGTGCAGCCTGTGAGCAGTGCCAGTAGTGGCTAGACCTTTGAAATGCAAGGAAGGTATAGATACAGGGTTAGATTAGGCCTAGAGGCAATGTTGTATGGAGTGGGTCCAGTTGGGATTCATTTATGTAGAGCTGGGGCTGGACAGGATGGTGGTGCCAAGTGAATTTCTGTTGCCAAGCTTTGAGTGTATTTGATCCTATACCAAAGCCTTGACATCCTCCAGGCTTGCCTGTTAGTGACAGTTCATCCACTACAATGTTCAGCTGAGAATCCCTTCACAAACTGCTCTAGGAGCTGCATCACTTTCTCTCCCTCTGTTTCACCAGGGTGAACCCATTTGGTTGCTGCTTCTCTCAGAGTGTAGATAAAAAGCTGATTGGAGGGGCCCAGGCTGGCACTCTGTAGCCAGTAACTGTGATCCTCAAGGGAGTGACCTATACAGGTGCTGGTCATAAAATTAGAATATCATGAAAAAGTAGATTTATTTCAGTAATTCCATTTAAAAAGTGAAACTTGTATATTATATTCATACATTACATACAAACTCAAATATTTCAAATGTTTATTTTGTTTAATTTTGATGATTACA
>NW_013952957.1:77720-84368 GCF_001266775.1 Austrofundulus limnaeus
TGTAATCATCAAAATTAAACGAAATAAACATTTGAAATATATGAGTTTGTATGTAATGTATGAATATAATAAACAAGTTTCACTTTTTAAATGGAATTACTGAAATAAATCTACTTTTTCATGATATTCTAATTTTATGACCAGCACCTGTACAGTCAAACACTGGTTGCCACAGCTCTTGAAAGTTCCCCTGAGCTGATAGTGGCAAAGTGAGCATTGATACCTGTGGGTTCACAGTGAGAAGAGGAAGTAAACACAGTACTGATTCTGTCGTTCGCAACTGGCACCCCTCTGCTGTCACCTCAAACATTTTCATAAATGCCTATAGATTGTTGGCAGCCAACATCCTGTGGAGGGTGATATTCAGTAGATAGAGAGAAGTTGAAGATTACTTTGTAGTCCCCGACTTGGACACTAGCTTCTGTAGCACCGGCGTCTGTTTTTTACCCGAAGCAGCTCAAGCTGGGGGATGCTCAACTCTGAGCACTCTTAATGAAGGGCTGTTATGCTGACCATCATCTGGCCAAGCCTGACCAAGGGTTGTTACCGTTGCTGTAATGTGGAAACATGTTGGTGTTACTTATAAGATCATTGGTATCTCTTCTACAAAACAAAATTTTTTTTAAAAATCAACCAAAGAAAGTGAATAATGGATCTGTTCTCTCTAATTTACAGCATATAATAAAAAGCCAAAAATAGCATTTATACTAATGGACTATTGGTAGTTTTGTCTTACTTTACACAGGTTACATACTACTATTCCTACTGCTATAAAGATAACAACTACGATTTATGCATCTTTATATGTTTATAATACTTCACTTCCAAAAAAGCTAACTAAATGTTGGTGTTTTTAAATGAAAGCTGAATTTTGACATATGTTTAAAACATTTTTCTAATTTTCCCTTTTCTTTACACTGTGTTGCAGGTGATGCAAGACAAGATCATATGCCTTCCACAAAGAATACCCGGAAACGTCAGTGAAGTGGAAATGAGTTCACTCTTACATCTGGAATCCAATACCTCAGCTGTGCTGAAAGAAATGTCAGGGCGGAAAACTAATTTGGATCTACAACAGTACACTTTTATCAATCAGATGTGTTATGAGAAGGCTCTACATTGGTATGCCAAGTACTTTCCTTACTTGGTTCTAATACACACTCTAGTTTTCATGGTATGCAGCAACTTTTGGTTTAAATTCCCTGGCTCAAGTTCCAAAATAGAGCATTTTATCTCAATGCTTAGCAAGTGCTTTGATTCTCCCTGGACCACTCGTGCTTTGTCTGAGGTGTCTGGAGAAAACCCAGAAGAAAAGGACCAGAAAAAGAGCAGTACATCTCGATCCAGCACTGGTGTGTCTCCTGAAGAAGGGAGTCTTGAGAAGACACAGTCCCTCCGTTCTATCCCAGAAAAGATAGTGGTGGACCAGCCGCCAGCAAGTGTTCTTGATAAAAAAGAAGGTGAACAAGCTAAAGCTCTTTTTGAAAAGGTGAAGAAATTCAGACTACATGTTGAAGAGGGAGATATCCTCTACCTGATGTATGTTCGTCAGACTGTGTTCAAGGTGTTTAAGTTTCTCCTGATCATTGCCTATAACAGCTCTCTTGTGAATCAAGTGCGGAACAGAGTACGCTGTGAAGTGGAGATCCAGGACATGACAGGCTATAAATACTTTCAGTGTAACCACACCATGGCTCATCTTTTTTCTAAACTGTCTTACTGTTATTTGTGCTTGGTGGCTGTCTATGGATTAACAAGCCTTTATACGTCCTACTGGCTGTTCTACCGTTCTCTGAAAGAGTATTCCTTTGAGTATGTGCGTCAAGAAACGGGGATCAATGACATCCCAGATGTCAAAAATGACTTTGCTTTCATGTTGCACATGATAGATCAGTATGACCCGCTGTATTCAAAACGATTTGCAGTTTTTCTTTCTGAGGTCAGTGAGAACAAGCTCAAACAACTCAATCTCAACCACGAATGGACTGCAGAGAAACTGCGTCAGAAACTCCAGATAAATTCAAACAACAGACTTGAACTTCAGCTCTTCATGCTTCCTGGTTTACCCGACACTGTCTTCGAGTTGACAGAGCTACAGTCGCTTAAGCTTGAGATTATCAACAACGTCACCATACCTGCCTCCATCTCTCAGCTGGAAGGACTCCAGGAGCTGTCTCTTTACCAGTGCTCCTTGAAGCTACACACAACTGCTACTTCCTTCCTCAAGGAAAACCTGAAAGTGCTTCGTGTAAAGTTTGATGACAACAGGGAACTTCCAAACTGGATGTATGGTTTGCGCAACCTAGAGGAACTGTATCTTATTGGATCGCTTAGTCCTGACGCCTCCAAAAATATAGTTCTTGAGTCTCTGCGGGAGATGAAATGTCTGAAAACTCTCTATTTCAAAAGCAACTTGACAAAGATACCCCAGTCAATTGTAGATGTGTCCAGCCATCTGCAGCGATTGTACTTACACAGTGATGGCACTAAGTTAGTAATGCTCAACAACCTGAAAAAGATGACCAATCTGATAGATTTGGAGATAGTTCATTGTGATCTGGAACGCATCCCACATGCAATCTTCAGCTTGACAAATCTGCAAGAGCTTGACCTGAAAGAGAATAACCTTCGCTCCATCGAAGAGATCGTAAGCTTCCAGCATCTTCGGAAGCTCACGTGTCTCAAACTTTGGCACAACGGCATCATGTATATCCCAGAGCACATCAAAAAGCTCAGCAGTCTGGAGCGTCTCTATTTCAGTCACAACAAGATCGAAATATTGCCATCACACCTGTTCTTGTGCCACAAGCTGCGCTACCTTGATCTGTCTAACAATGACATTCGATTCATCCCTCCAGAAATCGGAGTCCTTCAGAGTCTACAGTACTTCTCTGTCACTTGTAACAAACTTGAAAACCTACCAGATGAACTTTTCTTTTGCAAAAAGCTCAAAACCTTAAAGTTGGGCAAGAACTCGCTGTCTGTACTCTCACCCAAAATTGCTTTCCTGGCTCTTCTGACCTACCTGGAACTCAAAGGGAACCATTTTGAGTGCCTGCCACAAGAGCTTGGTTCCTGTCGTGCTTTGAAGCGGAGTGGCCTTATAGTGGAGGATGCGATGTTTGAAACGTTGCCTTCAGATGTCAAGGACCAGATGAAGGCTGAGTGAGACGCCTTACTGCAGCCACAGTGCCTCTTAGTTCTATCGACTCAGATCATTTGTTTTGTATGAAGTTGCTGTAAAATTGAAGTATTACACTACTTTCACTCTTTTTGAAGTTAGTTTAATCTGTTGTTTTGTTTTTTACTGTTTTTTATTGCTTTTTTTTCCAGTTTTCTAAACGTAAGAATATTTGCATATTTACCTGTGTATGTATTGACATAGTGTGGCAGCTACAAGGACATGTTTTACAGCCACAAATCCTTCCTAGAAAAAAATAGTTCCACATTTTAGGAAAAATATGCAGCTGTGCTTCCTTGGTAGAAGTTCCAAGTATTTTATTTGTTTACTGAACATTATTCATTTATTACTGAAAGGGCTTGCAAAATCTCATATCAAGATAATTTTATTCTGTCTCTAATTTCTTCTAAAGAATGTTTGTCATCTGTTGTTTAGTCTGAAAGAATCATTTTATCCATACTGCCAGTTGTTTTAGATTATTTTATTGTAATTATACTTTCATTGCTACATATAGCATTTTGATCACCAAATGTAAATCTAACTCAGAGACCTCACTTGTAGTGAGTTAGTAGAATTGTACTGTAATATTTAGATTAATATAAACCCCATTTCCATAAGAGCGGAGCAGTTTTCTCAACTGCAACACAAACTTACTTCTGTAAGTTTAACACAAATTTACATTAAATGCTTATTTAGGATCTTTACTGACCCAGTTTAATATGTGCTATGTATAGAAAAAGAAACTAAACTAGAATAAAAGAAAGGCATTTATTAAAACTCTTAAGAGACAAATTGTGGGACATTCATGTTCCTTTTGAATTGCACTTTTAAAATGTTTAGAAATGAATAGCCATTATTTTTTTTTAATTTTTTAATTTTTTGAAGAATCTTTGTGGATTCTTTTAGTGATGCTCCAAACATTTTTATGATTTGGACATCATTAAAAAGCAGGTTTTTTTTTAAGAACGTACTGAATTATGCCGAATGAGGTCTGGAATTATCCTGCTTAAAAAGCAGACTCAGATCAAAACATGCCTTTATAATAGGATATGTCTAAAGATTTCAGTTTGCACATTATAAATCAAGTGAGCCAGACGTGATCACAAATGCTTTTATCTTTTACTGACAAGAGCATAGATCTGCACTTGTTTTTGACATGTAGAACTTGATCTGTTTACCCCCCAAAAAGCAGAATACAAGCAGATGATGTGGATTTCTCTGTCTATTTGATATGGACTCATGCTGAGGAACCTCTGCTGTGTTTCTGAGGAAAGTTAAAATATGACCTGTTGCTTTAATAATACATGATCTGTTACATTTCTAAAGGTAACTGTGGACTGTGTTTAGTGTCTGGTTATTCAAGGGACTCCTGAGTTTATTATGGGCAAAGATGGAAACAGTTTCTCACATTGTGCTGCTGAAAAGCTTAATCCTAACAGTGATTTTGGGCTTGAGCCACTGAGATTTTTTAGGCCCACTGATGACATCCCTACAGTATATATAATTGTATGCTGACATTAGTTGACTGTTACGATGAGCTGCAGTGTTGTAGAAATATTGCAAATATTACAGCACTAATACAGCACTAATTACAGCAATAATATCAATTTGCTCCAGATATGTGCTTAAAGACAACTTTGAAAAATAAGTATTAAAATAAATTTTAAATATTTTGCAAGGTCGCAACCCCATCATTGAAGACTTCTGGTGCAGCTATTGATAAGCAGGTTATTGTAATTTTGCATTGGGTAATATGTCCTATTTGATCTAATAAATAATTATTTGACTGAGTTTGGCACAAAGTGGTGCTTGAGGATTAAACAAACGTTTGTGGAAGGACTATGGCCCCCCTTACAGTGACCTCATGTAAACAAAACTTTGATGGTCTTCGTTGAGGTGCTCAGATGTGATAAGAAGGCAGTGGGCTTCCCATCATGTTGTGTGGTTTTGAACATGCACATATCTTCCCTAACAAGGTCACGGTAGGTAATGGCAGCTGTGACAGATATCCACGTTATGTAACCGAGGTTTTGGAGGAAATAACTTGGGCCGGGCATACTGTGGTGGTAGCCTCGTGCCATGTAGCTGCATCCTGACGTGGTTTGACAGCGAAGGTATGTAGCATGTGGTGTGGGCGCAGGAAAGTATCTGAGTAATGGGGAAAATGGCAAAAAAATCTTTTAAGGGAATACAAAGAGTGTAGATGATTCATCATGATTCATGATTGGCTTCACACGGAGGAGGTTTTCCAAATATTTATGATTCCGCCACATTCTAACAGATCTTGGAGATTGGTACCGAGGGAGTCATTCATTATGACGAGTGCCTTAAGCTTTGTTATACTCTACTGATACCGTATATGTCAATCTGCTGAGTGTTGTGTCCCTCAGAATGTTGTCATTTGTTATATTCTATCTTTTTTTTTGTCCAGTTATTTTAAAGTATGTTGCTGGCATTAGATTCAGTGTTTATTATTGCCTGCCGCCGTAAAAGGTAGGTGTTAATATAATTGCTTGTGCCAGTGTGTCATTGTCTATATGTCTGTTAGCAAAATATCTCATAAACTGCTTCATGCATTTTCCATGCCCAACTGATGACTGATTCAGGATGGTCTCCACAGCTAATCGACCTTAGCAGACACATAAATGGGTCTTATTTAGCCAGTTTTACAACCACTGAGCTAAAACTTGATGTGTACCTGACACACCCCAACACATTGTTAACCTTAACAGATGAGGTGAAATGTTTGTTTGAAGGTTTAGCAAGGTAGACAATTTGTTCAAAGAATACTACTTTCATTTTTTTTAATCACCAGATTTAGTCAGTGGAGACTAAATTATTTTCTTGAGTTTGTAACATTAATTTTACTGACATGAATAATGTATTTAACCATTTAAACCATGTTTGTTACTTCAGGTTTTGTTGTATTTGAGAAAACTTGTCACGTTTTCTTGAAATGGGGTTTGTACATTAAGTTTAAGTGACTGTTAATTCATGCAAACTGCATCAGGGGAAACGGGAAAAACACTAAACCAAATATAACTTGGCTTAACTCTGTATTGTTGAAAGCTGGCATTAAACTTGACAAATGAAGTCAGATAAGTGTTTTTTTATGTATTGTTCTTGCAAACATGATGCTATAACTGTTTAATTTTTTTATGAACGTTTTTCCTTGTTTTCCTTTAACATTTTGACTTTATTTTTGGGGTAGTATTTTTGCTTTATTTCCTACACTTGGACATAAATCTTCACATTTTAATTTTAGTCTAAGTATTTGACTTTTTTCTTGACATTCGGATGTTAAACTCAACATTTGACTTTAACCCAGTGGTTCCCAAACTTATTATCTTCTGACCCACAAAATATTCATGGCAAAAACTTGTGACCCCAAATATTACTGGTACTGAGTACACAAACTTTGTTAATAACCCTAAAAACAAAGGCTACGCAAATATAAATACTTATAC
>NW_013952957.1:86308-105777 GCF_001266775.1 Austrofundulus limnaeus
GTGTTTCCGATTTGTCTCTTAATTTGTTTGCCTTTATATTTGGTGTCTTGTCCTCAGTCTGTGTCCATTCATTGTGCTGTTTACACAGCCATTGTGGTGTTCTCCGTGTTCCTGTTCTCCTCAGAGTTTTTGAGCTGCCCTGCCAGCCTTTTTATTTTATTAATAAATCTTTTTGTTAAACTTTGGATTTTTGCCTGCACCCTGGGTTTATCCTGCCTGCACCTCACAAGTAGGGGGAAAAGGATATGCATTTTTTCTTTATAAATTAAAATAGTAGTAAAATATAATCATTAAAACATCTGAGGTACTTTGCATAAATATCTATCTATCCATCCGATTTGACAATTTTTCATAAATGAATATCTTCATTACCAGCCTTTGAATTACCATTTCACCTTTTTTTTTTTTTTTTTTTTTTACCACGCTCCCTAACTTTTCTCTTACTGCCCCTGGCTGTAGGCTGATAAAACAGCTCTCCTTGGAGCATCTTTGTTAGACTTCACCTGCTGTTATAGAACCAGCTGACAGTCCTGAAGAACTAATGAGATTCATGTGAGAAATTAATAACCTTCCGCCGGGTCCTCCTCCTCCTCCAGCAGCCGGTGCGGCGCCAGTCAGAGGCAGCAGGACCCGACCATCTGAAACGGAGAGGGGGTTGTCGGATAAGCCGCTTCCAGCCCCGTAGATAGGCCTAATGGTGCAAAGTAAGGACGCCGTCCTGAGCTCAACGGAATATGACGCATAAAAAGCTGTCGTTCGCTGCCACGGCCGTCTGAAGCAAACCTGAAGGTGCGTACCCGCAGTGGAGCTCCTCTCCTCCAGCATTAGGCGCATTAAATACAACTAGTGGTGTGGCCCAGTTCTGTTAGCCAGACACGGTGCTGTGTAATCTGATAAATGCTACATTTATTGCGCAATAGGGAATATGCAGGTTTTCATGCGGGACCGTAGAGCTCCGTGCAGCTTTACACTAGACGTCACAGCTCGCATGGATGCGTCTAGTTCCTGGAGCCGGTTTGAACCTGCTTTGCGACAAATGGTGACCTTGATGCGCTCAGCAGATACAGCACAAACCAATCACTGTTATTTTAAAACACTAAAGCGTATCTTTCCCACCGTAGTGTAAACACACTTAGAGATAAACGCAGAGTAAATTTCTCTAAATAGACCTAATGAGTTTGTTTACACCTCGTTTCTGAGTCCTAACTTCTGTTTATAGTCTAAACCAGTTAAACAGGACTGTCCTGTCCAGGCCTCTCAGAAAGGTTATCTTTTTTTAAAAAAAAGATCTAGTTCTAAAAAATACACTTTTTAAAACTAAAATAATGGAAATAGTCCGAACAAACTATCTTTAATAATAAAAACAAGTAAAAACAAAGATTTTTTTGCACAAGACAATAGTAAATTTACTACCAAATAATGTTGAAGCCACCTAATAGTGCCACCTAATAATAATAATAATAATAATAATAATAATAATAATAATAATAATAATAATAATAATAATAATAATAGCCACCTAATAGTGTTAAAGCCTTTATTGAATATTCTACTACTAATTAGTAATCAGTAGAATAAAACTTTAAGCTGATAAGATGATGTCATCTTTCATGCTGTATTAAAAGCCAGTGATGTGTTTTCAGAGAAGGCCTAAAAACAGCAAAAGTTGAAGCCGTGAGGATCTGTGTGTTTTTGTGGTTGGCTTTATGTGTATCTTGTGATTCCTGTGTTTAGTTACTTGTGCTTTCCTTTTTCCCTGTAGGCCATCATTTCTTCTGCCCTCTGTTAGTCACGCAGCTCCACTGTGTTTTTCCCAGACTGCCTCCCACTCTCACCTACCCTCCGTTAGCATTCAACCCAGCTGTCTGTCATACTGCATTATCTCTGCTCTATATATTCAGTCTATTCATCATTTCTTTTTCAAATTGGTTACTTTGAGCGAGTAAAGCCAAATAAAATAATGGCATATATATTATATATAACTCTTTTGTAAACTAGATTATACCTCCTTAACAATATTTTACTTGGACTGTTATCTATCCATCTCACCTCAAAGTATAAAGGTACAACACAAGACTATCTTTTATTTCAAAATGTAAATTTAAAATAACTTGCTGCAGTGTCAAACATAATGTTTGAAATAAAAACATATTAATATCCTGTTTGTTGAGTAAAATATTCATTTTGTTGTAAATACAATCGGAGAAAACTGCAACATAACAATGAAACTATTACTTCTTTATTAACTTGTGTTCCCTGGTTTCGCATTTAGATTTCATCATCTTGAATGAATTTAATAATATGACCCATTAAGAGGCAGCTGATAGTAAAAGGGTTTGTTACAGAGCAGTAAACTGAGCTGTAGACAGACATCTGCAGAACATTAGGAGCCTTTTTTTCCACTTCCTGTGCCTCGTCTGACTTTGTTTTAAACATTTTACTGATTTTCCATGTTGCTCCGAGTCTTAACTTCATGTTTTTGCTAGCGCAAATTAGCACGTTGCGATAAAGAGGACACTAGATTTCTTTTTCCTACCCTTGTTTTTGTAAACTTAGATATATTTAAACTTTAAATCGTGTTTACTGTTGTATCTCCAATCCAGGAGCAAGCTCTTGCTTGTAAACAGGGGAGGGGCTGCCACACAAACAGTAAAGAAAAAAGTAGCCAAAGGCAGCTTGCATCTGTTTTGGCCAAAACCTTTTTCTAGAAAGTAAAGCAGCCATAATATCCTGTGCTTTTCTGGGCCCCTAATTAGGTACAGATAGTGTTACAGTGAAGCCATTAAGGCAAAAAAAAAATTATAAAATTTGAATATCTAGAAATAACATCTGTATTTTTCTATTAAATGATACATTTTTTTAATTTAATGCATTTCTTGCAGGGATGTTCACCCTCACAGAAGTAGCTTCTTTGAATGACATCCAGACAACCTACAGGATCCTGAAACCATGGTGGGATGTCTTTATGGATTATCTGGGTATTGTTATGCTGATGTTGGCTATATTTTCTGGAACCATGCAGCTAACCAAAGACCAAGTGGTTTGTCTTCCTATCTTGGAACAAACCCCAGAAGGGTCTGGAGTTTTTATGGGAACTCAAACACAAGACCCGGCTGATCGTTTCTGGAACAAAGAAAATGCCATCGGGGAACAAGCTGCTCCTCTGATGGCTAAAAGGCCTCCTAACATTATCACTCCTACAACTCACTTCACACAATCTCCTGCTTTTGGGCAGCCTCAGTCTGCTGATGTCAGGACCAAGCTAGATTTTCAGCAGTATGTTTTTGTCAACCAGATGTGCTATCATGTTGCTCTTCCATGGTATTCTAAATATTTCCCATACCTTGCTCTAATTCACACTATTGTATTAATGGTTAGCAGCAATTTTTGGTTTAAATACCCAAAAACAAGTTCAAAAGTAGAACATTTTGTTTCCATTCTGGGCAAATGTTTTGAATCCCCCTGGACTACTAAAGCTCTGTCCGAGACTGCGTGCGAGGACTCTGAGGAGAACAAGCAAAGGCTGGCTGGTGCGTCCTCTCTCCTAAAACATTTGTCCACATGCAGCGAGGAGGGCAGTCCCAACCAATCGGCCCAAATGTTGTCTAAATCTGGGGTTGCCTTTTCTGCTGAAAAGCTTGTGAGCGAAATCCCATCCATGACTATACTGGACAAAAAAGATGGTGAACAAGCTAAGGCTTTGTTTGAGAAAGTCCGGAAATTTCGTGCCCATGTGGAAGACAGTGACTTGATTTATCGGCTCTATGCAATTCAGACAGTCATCAAAACTGTAAAATTTATTTTGATCTTGTGTTACACAATGACTTTTGTGGCATCCATCAACTTTAATCATGTGTGTGAACCCGAAATAAAGCATTTGACTGGATATGTAAAGTTCCAATGTACACATAATATGGCTTTTATGTTAAAGAAGCTTCTTGTCTGTTATATTGTGCTTATATGCGTTTATGGTGTTATCTGCATTTACACACTGTTTTGGCTTTTTCGACGACCTCTAAAGGAGTATTCCTTTGAAAAAGTGCGAGAGGAGAGCAGTTTCAGTGACATTCCTGATGTCAAGAATGATTTTGCATTTCTCCTCCACATGGTGGACCAGTATGACCAATTGTATTCAAAGCGTTTTGGGGTTTTTCTTTCTGAGGTCAGTGAAAACAAACTTCGGGAGATCAGCCTTAACCATGAGTGGACCTTTGACAAGTTGCGACAGCACGTGACCCGCAATCCTCAAGACAAGTTGGAACTTCATCTTTTTATGCTGTCTGGTGTACCAGATGCTGTGTTTGACCTTACTGACTTGGACATCCTGAAACTAGAATTAATTCCAGAGGCCAAGATGACTGCTAAGATCTCCCAAATGATCAACCTTCAAGAGTTGCACCTGTACCACTGTCCAGCCAAAGTTGAGCAGAATGCTTTCATTTTCCTCTGTGATCACATCCGGTGCCTTCATGTCAAATTCACAGATGTTGCTGAAATTCCTAGCTGGGTATACTTGTTGAAACATCTGCAGGAGTTGTATTTGGTGGGTAGCCTGAACTCTGAGAACAACAAACTGATCGGACTTGAGTCTCTGCGCGATCTCAGGCACTTAAAGATTTTACATCTTAAAAGCAACCTGACCAAGATCCCGACAAACATAACAGATCTGTCCTCACATCTGCTGAGATTAGTTATTCATAACGATGGCACAAAGCTTGTAGTGCTGAACACTTTGAAAAAAATGATCAATCTTGCAGAGCTGGAGCTTCATAACTGTGAGCTAGAGCGAATACCGCATGCAATTTTCAGTTTGAACAACCTTCAGGAACTTGATCTGAAGTCCAACAACATTCGGACCATTGAGGAGGTCATCAGCTTCCAGCATCTCAAAAGACTAACTTGCCTCAAACTTTGGTACAACAAAATCATCAGTATACCATTGTCAATAAGTCATGTCAAAAACCTGGAGTCGCTCTATTTCTCACACAACAAACTGGAATCTCTGCCCTCTTCATTATTTACTCTTCTCAAGTTGAGATACCTTGATGTTAGCCATAATTCCATCGCGGTGATACCACCTGAGGTAGGCTTTCTGCAGAATCTCCAACATTTTAGCATTGCAAGCAACAAAGTTGAGGTAGTCCCAAAGCAACTATTCAAGTGCACCATGCTAAAGACATTATGCCTCGGCCACAACCGCATCACCTCCATTCCAGAGAAAATTGGCCACCTCTCACAGCTCACACACCTGGAATTAAAGGGGAACTGTCTTGAGCATCTTCCAGTTCAGCTTGGTCGCTGCAGTCTTCTCAACAGGAGCTGCTTGGTGGTAGAAGACCATCTCTTTGACTCGCTCCCTATTGAAGTCAAAGAGAACATAAATCAGGAAGCTAGCATTACTTTTGCAAACGGATGTAAATGTCTAAGTGAAGGACGGTAGTAACAATGCATAATATGCATTCCATATTTGGTTTTATTCAAAGTGTACAACTGAAAGAAACTAATTCAGCACACCCTATAGTTTAGCTGTTAATTGTATTATGTAGCAAATTTAGCAGTTAGTTTTAAAGTTTGTGTAATGTCTGACTTGTTTTTAGTGTAACGTGAACACGTTGGCAACTGAAAAACATTGGTATTCTCTTTGATTCCCTTTCCCCCCTGCTTAAATGCCTATAATAGATTTAAAAAAAAATTCTTAAACTTAAAAAAAATTATTTTGAATTAATTTGAGGTATCTCTAAATTAATTCACTGTAACCTATTGTCCACATGTTGAACTTTTAAGTTGTATTGGCTGCATATTGCACAGGCTGTTATCGCAATGACAATATATTTTTTAATATATTGTGCGGCCCTACTTGTCTGATTATAAAATCTAAAGTTACAATCAATGTAGTATTGATAACTTTCTTATACCTTTTATAAGGAAGGAAATTCAGACCTCTGTTTTTGCTTGTCACCGCTTTCATATCAGCACCTTACCAATAATGATAATACCCAGATAAATCATACATCCAGAATATTTGTCCAAAAGACAACAAGGAGCTCAATTATCCCTCGCTCAGACGTGGGTTACTGGGACCTTGCCCTGGAGCCAGGCCTGGGAGAAAGGTTCATATGTGAGTGCCTGGTGACCGGGTCGTGCTTGGTCAGGTTCAGCACAAATGAGTTACATGTGTTTGCTTTCTTTTGGGCCCACAACCACTGTGACTTTGAGTTAGGGGTCAGTCTCTAACTTGCGTTTGTGCTGAACTGCAGCCCAGAGTATCCACCCTCTTTGAAGTTTTAAATGGGAATGCTGGAAGCAAACTGCTCTGGCTGGGAACTCCTTTATTTTGCTCGGAGCCATCAGCCATCAATGCCCATGTGGGTAGTGACAGTGACCAGAAGGACATGATTGGGAAGTACGCCTGACAGAAGTACCATTCAAAAGGATCTTTAGCTCCCACCTCAGAGAGAGCTTCAATCTCATCCCAACGAAGGCGAGACACATTAAGTCCATGTGGGCCATGTTCCATGCCATCATTGTCAAGTCAGCTGTCTTGAGTGGTTTTTGTGGTTGCAAGGGTTTCAGTGTCTCTCATAGCAGTCATCATTGAGACTGTCAAGCATTGTTAACTGGTATGACTCCAGAGGCAGTAGAGGGATATTGGCGGGCCAAAGAAGTTATAGCCCTGGCTGTTGCCAAGGAGGAGTTTGGTGAGGCCTTGTTTGGAGAGTCAACCTGTCTCATGAAGATTCTGGCAAACCATCAAGCAGATGAGACAGGGAGGGCAGTAGTTCATCAACACTGTGTACAGAAGAGGTGGGGTGGTTGACCTCAACCTGTGATGTTGTTGAGTGGTGGAAGGAATACTTTGTGGACCTTCTCAATCCCACCAGCGTGTCTCCAAAGGTGGAAGCTAAGTCGCTGGACTTAGGGTTAGTCTGTCCATAACCAGGACTAAGGTCACCTATGTAGCTAAACTTGATTGCAGCAGGGCTCTTGGTGTGGACAAACTCTACCATGAATTCCTCATGGTTCTGGGTGTTGCTAGGCTGTCTTGGTCTTATTTTGGGGATGAAAGAGTGTTTTTTAATTACTAGGGCATCACTCTCCTCAGTCTCACAGATGAGGTCTGTTCAGGTGTGCTGGACAATGTTTGAATCTCAGATTCAGGAGGAACTGTGTGGGTTTTGTCCTGAAACACTAGACAAACATATTACTCTCCCTAGGGTTCTCAAGGACGCATGGGAGTTTGCCCAATCAGTCTACATTGTTGACTTGGAAAAGGCATTTGATTGTGTTCCCCAGTGTTCACTATTGGAGGTTCTTCATGAATTTTGGGCTTGGGGGTCAGTTGCTAAAAACCATTCAGTTCCTATCCAAACAGTTAAAGAGTTTAGTTTGCATTGCTGGCAGTAAGACAGACTCCTTACTGGGATCTGACTTACTGCCAGCAATTCAAACTGGTGGAAATGGGCGGATGGATGTATGGAAGTCAGGCCTCCCTACTGTTACTGTATTTACTGAGCACTTTACAGTCACTGTGTCAGATTAACGTAAATCAAAAATATTCACCTACTTAGCTTTTGAAATTTAAATTGTTTCTTGCACAGAAACTACTTTTTTGTAACCATTTTACTGATACAACCCTTTAAAACTTCTTACTAGACTTACTACGTCTGGCAACAGAAAATGTAAAAAAACAGCACCTGAAATTTAATTTCATTTTCTACATTTGAATATGCAAGTACAATACCAAACAAAGTATATACACAATTTATGTGTGGGTTTCACCTTAAGATTCATGTTTTGTGGTGTTTTCCATAAAAAAGTTATTTCTCAAGTCTTTAAACATGCCATAATTTTTAATTAGTATTTTCAACCTCTATGATAACCAAAAAGTCACTTTCCTGTAGCTTTGCTTTTATGTCAGTAATTTTATGTTGGAAACAATTTTTTGTTCTGTAATTTGTGTGTATTTTCTATTTGTTTGTTTTGCATTGCACTTTTTAAGGCTGAATTTAACAATATGCTCTATTGCTGATAAAATAAAAAAAATGCTATAAAGGCAAATGGCAGTGCTTTTCTTTACGTTCCAAAGCATGTAGTGCACTATTTAGTTCAAAACTATTTTACTGCTTTTACTGTGTTTAATATTATTTATTGTAAGAAATAAAAAAATATATAACATTTTCTCAAACTGCCTGAATGTGTTTTAGCACACAGACTGTTTGAGATGAGTGAGTGATTATTTGGGACAGTGATTTATTGGACAAAACAGTATTAATGAGCTTCTAATTGAGCACTTGTTCAACATGGAAAGATTAATTGCGCATCGACTATACAAACTGAAGCACAACCACTTTAAAAGTCTCAGCTTTGAATCTCAGAATATTTGTATTGCTTGTGTTTTATCTGTACACCCGTCTTTCTGTTTTATATCCACTTGATCCTGTGCAAAGATCACAGGGAGCTGATGCCTGTTGATCTGTGGGAATTCTCAAAGAAAACCCACGTAAGCACAAGGAGAACATTCAAATTCAACATTGAAAGGTATGGAGTGACAAGAATACAACTTTTTTAAAATTATTTTTTATTTATTTATTTTTATTTTTTGAAAAAGGCCCCAGCAGGGACTCCAGTCAAAGGCAGGGCTAACACCTGCACCACCATGCAGACCCTTTTGTTACCTCCACCAAGGGCGAGGTAATGTTTTCGGTCACGTATGTCTGTCTGTCGTTCTGTCATTCTGTCTTTGGACAATATTACTCAAAAACTTGTGGACGGATTGTCATGACATTTTTACCACATGTGGGTACTGGGCCAAGGAACACACACAATTTTTCCCATTTCCTCAAACACACCACATTTCCCAAACAACCAATCAAAACGGTTTCTTGCTACTAGGCTTGTAAACAGAGAGCTGCCAGGCCTCAAAGTTTGGAGACGGGGGGAGCCAGGAAGCTCTTTATAAAGAGAGTCAAACCATTACAAACTCATACAAGGAGATAAAACAGATGTTTTACATGGTGAAATGTGACTGATGAGAACTTAGGAGCTTAATCCAACACCAGTTTGATGATGAATAACGTTGGGTGACAAGTCTGACTTTTGTTTTTGTTTTTTCACATTGGTCTCCACTGGGAAGAAATCCCTTGCATCCTGCCTGCTTAAATGTTCGCTACGTCAGAACTTATTCGGCAAATGTGTTTCCATCTCTGCTTTTGTGCATTAACTCTTACAGGATGGGGGAAATTGGTCTTGGCGGAGTTTTGCACTCTCCCAGTGCTTCTAGTTTATTTATAGGTTCCATGTGGTCTTTTTAAAGTGATAGGATAACTTAGCACCCACTGCCTTTTCTATCAGTTTTAAACTACAATCATCTAATAATGATAAGGAATGGATTTGTAGCAGTTTTGGTCAAACCTTGTAAATGAAGCTTGCACAATCTCATGCATCAATTGAGCATTTGTATAAATTGGTTTAAATTATTGTATTTTTTATGTACTCTATTAATCCTCACTGGGTAATTTAGTTGTCTGTAATTTTCCCATCACACATGAGCAGACATGTGGACTGCCATTTAAGGTGCCCGGGGAGCACCTGTTGTCGAGGGGTACAGACTGGGGCAAATGAGGGTTGCCCACCCACATTTTTATTTTCGGTTTCAGGAGTGAAACCAGGCTCACCTTATCAAACCTCTGCCCCACCGCCCCTTTTGTAGTAGTAGTAGTAGTAGTAGTAGTAGTAGATGATTTTCAGCTTCTAGTACAATAAATCTTAGCCAAACATCAATGACTTCTGAGTAACAGACATTTTTGGGTTGTCTAACTCTGTTGTCCAACTTAAAGTGGACCAGCTCCAAAAGTTAGTGAGTTGAAAGTGTGCAGGAGTGATTATTTTCTGAAAGTTTCACTAAACTCTCTCTAGTGGTTCAGTGGATATTTTGATAACAGACAGACAGGTGCAGTGGGTGATAAAAACCGGCTCTGTTTAGATTTGCAGAGATACGTGCCAGCAGTAGTTCAGTATCAACAGTTACTCTTTGTGTTCAGCAAACACAGGTTTGTTTAGGAGAGACAGCCGACAGACTGTGACTCAGTTATTCCAGTAGCTGTTGTGTTTCTGACACCTTTGTGAAGGTGGACCTGCTGTAAACTCTGCACTTCCTGTGAAAACATGAAACCATCACAACAGAAAGCTGTGATTAAAACAAATAAAAACTATGAACAACCTGAATGAAAATGTATTATGCTGTGCTGCTCTCTAGTGGAAGTTGAATGATGGTGCATTTTTTTATGTACTATCATTTTAAAGGTTCAGTCTACATGATTGATTAGAGTGTTTTTTACATATAAATTATTTGTTAAAATCAGATTAATTGAATCTGAATAGTTTTTGCCTTTTTCTGTAAATTGTTTTATTTCTTCTCAAATTCTGGTGTGAATGCACCTGTTCTATAAAAACTCACCCAAGTCAATTTCTTGCTTACTAAGACTCAGTTATACTTAATCTGTTTTTAACTAGTGCCCAATCCCTCAGTATTTCATGGTTTTATAGAAGTGTATTCATAACTGTAAGTTTTGTTTTTAATGTATGATCTACTTCAGAGGTTCTCAAACTTGGGTCCCAGGACCCCCAGGGGTCCACAAGCCCTATCTTGGGGGTCCTCAAAAATTTTCAATAAATGGTTATTTTGGATTTTATTTGAAAAATGAACATGAGGAACAATGCACTAGTAAAACAACCATACTAAACCAAACAAAAACATAATATTCTCATAATATTTAGGGGTTAAAATGACAGTAAATTATTTCTAAAACAGCATGGGGTTTATGAGGGGGTCCCTGGAAACATTTCACACTTGTATGGGGTCCTCAGACCCAAAAGGATTGAGAACCCCTGATCTACTTCTCACTGCAGGTCATAGATTAGATTTTTGTTCTGCATGGTGTATCACATTATTATTATTATTAAAATGTGACTTCAGAGCCGCAGAGAATGCAGAGGTTATGTGCAGAAGAAGTGACGTCAGATGGTGTTTTTTTAAAATAAACTTTATTTACAACATAATGTACAATCAAACAGTACTGTACTCGAGGAGAGAGAGTAAAGGTACAAAAAAATGCAAAAACAAAATAAACAGAAGACAAAATAAAAGGTTATAACTTAAAATCTTCACATAATTTTTTTTAGTTTTATAGCTTTCAAATTAGTGCAGAGTTTCAGTGAGTCCAAAAAACAGTTCAGATAGGCCCTAAAACCAGCGAACTTGGGTTTTTGTTTTGCAAATTTGCTGGCATGAATGTGGAATTTAGTCAATGATATGAGAAAGTTCATGATATATTTTATCCCAGACATTCTAAAATCAAAGACACCAAATAAAGCATGTTTTACATTCAGTTTAACAGGCATATCAAATTTGCTATTAAAAAACTAATTAAGGTCACACCAAAAGGTTTTACTAACTGTGCAGTCCCAGAAAATATGAGTTGATGTTTCATTTCCAAGATGACAAAAGGAACAAAGACGCTGTGGGGTTGGTTTGAGGAAATAACCACACATGCTACATGTGTGTGGGGTTCAGGAGTTCTTGTACAATCAGAAATGATTAAATTATTTTCTGATCTGTTTGTTAGGCCCAGCGTTTACGTTTAATTTTCCCTCTTGATGGATTCTCCGGCTCAGTATTTAATTTTCAAAGCAGAGCAACGAGCGGAAGGTAAAATAAACTTAATATCGATCCCAACCCATTAGCATCGATACAGTCCGACACTAACTTAGCATGATCTGTTGCTGTAGATGAGCCATCATGGGAAATGAAAAGAGCAAAGATGAATCAACTGGACTTCTGTTCTGTAGCTGAAGACATCTGTGTGTGAGTCTGCACAAGGTGGTTTGTACCTTTAAATAAATGCATGAATCGATCTGCTCACAGTTACGTCACTGCTGTTACGTAGAGTCGTAAAACGTAATATGAGTGCTCAGATCAGCTTTGTAAAATTTTGTAAAATATCTGATACTTTGCACAGGAGCAAAAGAAAAAATCAGTTTTGGGCCACATCTACCTGCAGTGCGAACATAATTTAAAAGGAAAGAAGAAAACACATTGTTGTGATGTAAGGTCATTAAAAAGAAAAAAGCCCAGGTTTTGAAAATGCTTAAAAGAAAATAATAAAAATGTGAAACTTTTTTTTACAGTATGAAATTAACATTAAGTATACCAACAACAAAAACTGAAACAGAAATAGCAATAACATACTTAATGCCAGTGTGAGCAGCACTGATCTAAATATTAGTTGCACTAAGAAATATTTAGGTCCCCTAATTCTGAAGCACTAATGCACTGAAAAATTTAGCAAAAGCTAATTCTAAAGCACTAATGCACTGAAAAATTTAGCAAAAGCTAATTCTAAAGCACTAATGCACTGAAAAATTTAGCAAAAGCTAATTCTAAAGCACTTATATAATCCAGTTGACACATGAAACATTCTCCCTCTCCCCAGCTCATCCTGGGGGACCCCAAAGCATTCCCAGGCCAGAGAGGATATCCACTAATAATTAAAAAAAATAACAAAAGCCCTAAAGCACTAATCAAGAAATTAGTTCCTCTACTAGTGCTTTAGGGGAACCCCGCTCACCACTGTTTTATGCTATTAATAAATGGTTTGAATGGTTATTTATTTATTTATTTATTTATTTATTTTTGGGGTGGGGGTATGGCTGGTGTGCTCTCTCTTATCCTCGTAAACTTTGAAAAGCCCTGATCTTAACAATTTCCTAAATCGGTGGTGTGGGGGGCCCCCCACACCACCATCACAAAAAAACTTTAAAATAACTTTAAATAACTTTTGTAACAACTAAGGCAAAAAACAAAACAAAAACAAATGTTAGTAGTGATGTGGAGCCTAGGCGTAAATTTAGACTGGAAGACTCTCCCCGCCTCACCTGCTTCTCCCACCTGTTGCGTCGAGCGACCAGCTGCAGCTCATCAGCGTCTGATCCTCACCTCACCACGTCCAATCATCTCGCCGAGATCATCGTTAAAAGGCCCTGCATCTAAGGATCTGCTGTTCACCAGATGAGTTTTGACCCGCCTCCACCCCGCCTCCTCCCTCAGCCAAGGTCCAGCCACCTCTCCCCTTCGGCCTTCTTCCCACCACCGGTGTCCGGACCCCGGGGGCGGGACATTTACTCCATCTCTAAGCTGATCCTCAGTTCCCAGCATCTCGTAGCACTCCTGTCTCCTGCTGGGGCTCGAGCGCCAAAGCCACAGCACCATGTTCCTCTTCATTCATTCATGTCAATTAAACTCTTTAACTGCTACCATTTCTTTGTGAGTCTTTCCAGATTGAATTTTAAATGTGTTAAATTTAAATGGGGACCACTGTCCTGTGTAGGTCTTGGAAAGATCACCTGGTCGTCAGAAACCTGACACCTGTGAGCTGGTATAATAGCTGCTGGTGGTGTTTTTTACACCATCCTTTGGATGTGTTCAGGGTCACAGAGGGTCTGGAGGCCTTTCCCATTTAAAAGCACGTCAGAATTAATACAGTGGGGAAAATAAGTATTTAGTCAGTCACCAATTGTGCAAGTTCTCCCACTTAAAAAGATGAGAGAGGCCTGTAATTGACATCATAGGTAGACCTCAACTATGAGAGACAAAATGTGAAAAAAAATTGAGAAAATCATTTTGTCTGACTTTTAAAGAATTTTTTTGCAAATAATGGTAGAAAATAAGTATTTGGTCAATAACAAAAGTTCATCTCAATACTTTGTTGTATATCCTTTGTTGGCAATGACAGAGGTCAAACGTTTTCTGTAAGTCTTCACAAGGTTGGCACACACTGTTGCTGGTATGTTGGCCCATTCCTCCATGCAGATCTCCTCTAGAGCAGTGATGTTTTGGGGCTGTCGGCGGGCAACACGGACTTTCAACTCCCTCCGAAGGTTTTCGATGGGGTTGAGATCGGGACCCGGGATTGGTCCCAGCTTTCTGCAGGTCATTTACTAGATCCCCCCTTGTGGTTCTGGGATTTTTCCTCACCGTTCTTGTGATCATTTTGACCCCACGGGCTGAGATCTTGCGTGGAGCCCCAGATCGAGGGAGATTAGTACTGGTCTTGTATGTCTTCCATTTTCTGATTATCGCTCCCACAGTAGATTTCTTCACACCAAGTTGCTTGCCTATTGCAGATTCAGTCTTCCCAGCCTGGTGCAGGTCTACAATTCGGTTTCTGGTGTCCTCCGACAGCTCTTTCGTCTTCACCATAGTGGAGTTTGGAGTGTGACTGTTTGAGGTTGTGGGCAGGTGTCTTTTATACTGTTAACGACTTCAAACAGGTGCCATTAATACAGGTAATGAGTGGGGGAAAGAGGAGCCTCTTAAAAAAGAAGTTACAGGTCTGTGACAGCCAGAAATCTTGCTTGTTTGTAGGTGACCAAATACTTATTTTCCACCATTATTTGCAAAAAAATTCTTTAAAAGTCAGACAAAATGATTTTCTCAATTTTTTTTCACATTTTGTCTCTCATAGTTGAGGTCTACCTATGATGTCAATTACAGGCCTCTCATCTTTTTAAGTGGGAGAACTTGCACAATTGGTGACTGACTAAATACTTATTTTCCCCACTGTAAGTAGCACGGTCTAAATAAAACATACAGGCTGATGAAAAATAACTTTATTAATTAATGAAAACAAATTAATTGTTTGATAAATCTTTCTATATGTCAGTAGGCTTATAGACCAGCTGATTGTTCACACTATGGCAGGTGTTTGAAGTTGTTTTAGTTTTTTTTCTACCTGCTGCTTTGTGACTTGTTCAGTGTATTTTGTTACTGAACAAAGTGAGTGGGATGGTCTGCATTAAAATGATAATTTATTCTCTCCAAGCATCGCATGGTAAACTGTAAGGTTTTGAACTTTAAGAGCTCATTAGAGAAGATAAAAATTGTGGTACTTTGTGCATTGCAGGAAAGATGGACTTCTGCTGTTAAAAAGTAACTATAGTAGTAACCATAGTAACTTTTACTCTGTCTGATTTTATGACTTATTTTTACTCACACAAGGAACTTGTACTAGAGTAAAATTTCAGCTGATTACAATATTTTAGTACTTTTCCCACCTGCTGTAAACTGTTGTTGAAAAATAAATTCACTGATAAGTTACTGATGGGGTTTTTTTTATAGTCCACATCAGTTCACAGTTCAATGTTAGGTCATGATGCTCTTTAAGTGAAACAGCTGTCCAGTTATAACAAGACTGGTGGCATTGATGTGTCTTACTGATGAGTTTAGTTTAAACGAACACTCTGACAGTCTGAGGTCAGACAGATTATACAGCTTGGATCTGTCTCATCCCTGGTATGTTCTGTTTTTGACATTTCTTTGTAATAAATTTTTAAAAATCTACAAGCTGTGTTTTCCTGTCTCCTTTATTTTTTTTTTGCTACGACATTAAGAAGGGTACAGAGGGTCAGCAAATACCAGCTGACTGAAAGTATGTCATCAGTATTAGTAACACTGTTGGATATTTTATAGTTGAAAAACTGAATTTTAGATACAGTCTTATAATACTGCAACTTTGCGATTGGTAGCAGTCATTTACTTTAAACAGTAAGAGAATCAACAAGTGTCTTATTTAATTTGTGTCTCGCTCCAGCAGTGTAAACACATGGTGTCTAACATTTATGTGTACTTCCTTGTTTTAGTGATATGACATCATATCCAGGCTGTGAGCTTTCTACAAAAATTGTTTGAACATGTGATTGGGAGTGTCCTGATGCATCTCAGTAATCCAGGTAAAAAATCAAAAGGAAAAAAATTGAATAGGTCTTCTAGACGGGTTCTTCTTTAATGAAACGTTTCGTCTCTCTTCCAAGAGACTCCTACAGCGCTGCAATTGGGAGTATCACTCCACCCCCTGTTAACAATAGGTATTAATTAGGTGTGAACGATATCCATGTGATGTGAGTATCAGTCACCTGTGAACGATAGCCATGTGATGTGAGTATCAGTCACATGGAGGCAGGACTCAAAAGCCTGAATTTTGCCTGAAACTTTCAGACTGAAGAAGTCTCTTGGAAGAGAGACAAAACGTTTCATTAAAGAAGAACCCGTCCAGAGGACCTATTCAATTTTTTTCCTTTTGATGTGATTGGGAGCCATTTTGTTTTGGACCTGCAGAGACAGAAACAGGTTTGGAGTGAAATGGTGTCTTTAGATCTGAACATAAACATTCAACTGAGAACAGAATGGATTTTCTGTGTACTATTCAGGCTTCCAATCTGAACAAATTTTTTACAGTTTTGTCTAATATCAGGGGTGAAGCCAGGGGGTGCCATGGCCATCATATAATTAAACCTCTTTGTAAAAGTCTTTGGCCACCCCAGTGGTCACATCAGCTGCTACTTTGCCAGCAACATTTTGGCAAAGCAGTTTCTATACGCAGAATGTTCAGGTCAACTGCACTGCTCAAACACTTCATTCTCATGATGTAATTCCATGGTAGTTACTGCCTTTATGACCAAGAAACATGATCAGATCCTCAGCAAGTTGCCATGTAGAAAAAAAAGCCATTTCTGTGACCAGAGGTTCTAGTCTGGCCACCCCTATAAAATTATCTGGCATTGCAAATGTAGTGAGGTGAAAATAACCACGTCTTCTGGTTGAAGTGGAACTGCTGTTGCTCAATGAAGAGAGAACTCTGAAACAGGCTGGTTGAACAGCAAGAATCTTTATTTTGCAGTCCAGGAGGTTACAGCCAAAAACCGAATTGTGGCCTTCAAACCAAATGATTCACCAAGTAAGGAAGATGAAGAACAAAGGCGAAGAGCAGGGGCGTACAAGGCTCTTTATAGTGTAGTTCCAACAGATGCACCATAAATTTTGTCACGGTATACTTTCTTCCTAATATGGTAATATGTGCCGAGCTCTGAAGCTGGAAAAACCAAGAGACATCACATCTGTGCATTCCTGAGAAGAGGCCCCCCACTCTTGGACACTACAGTAGAAAAATGACAGTAACGTTATCATAAATACAATATGCAATTTAATCTCTTTTTTGGGTAGAATAGGTTAAATAATAATAAATTATTGTTTAGGCCAGAGAAAAGCTCAATCTGTGTCTAAAAACGAAAGTGCATGCTATATAAGGTCTAAATAATTCTGTAATTATGAAGAAAAATCTATAGTTTATAAATGTAGGTTAATAATCCAAGTTACAATAAGGGGTGGAGCCACGGGGGTGGGCACCAAATAATTGACAAGTGGGTGGGAAAATTGAATTTTGTATTTGAATTTAGATTTTGTTACATATTCTCTGATTCTACTATTTAAATGTTCAGTGGTGCATATTTAAAAAAGGCTGAATTATAGCCCTTTGTAAAAATTAGAGTTAGTGATTTTCTTAATCTGGAATCGGCTTTGGCAATCACAATGTAATCATTACTTTACATGGACATAAGTAATTGGATTAAATGGCCATTCGAAATAAAAATGCATCATGTAAACAACCCATTCGGACTATTCTGACTCGATTCAGTTCGATCCGAATGAATTTGTAATCGGAATGAGAGAGGTGGTTTATGCCGATTGATAATCCGAACAGTGTGCATGTAAACATTTAATCTGATTATCTTATTCTGATTGTGGAAAACTGACCTGACTGCACGTCTGCTGACTTTCATCCATGGGTTTCTGCTATTTTGTAGAGGGAGGGAGTTTCCAGCAGCACAGAACTTTTCCTTCCGTTCTCTCATTCAATAAAGAAGGAAGACACAAAGCCTGCACCACTTCGCAAAAAAAAAGAGAAAAAAGTCCGTCCGTCACCTGCAGCTCAACCAGGGAGTGCAGTAATGTCTCCACCATTATTAAAACCTGTCGCAGGTCCAGTCTGAGCGCTCAGAAGCTGTTTGTTTATGTTCATCACAGAAGTAGAACTTTTTTCTGTTTTTTTTTCCAGAATAACAGCCCGGTGCATGTAAACACTCGTCATGATCGGACTGTGCACATGTAAACGATACATTCCGATTATTGAATCCGAATACATTTCAATCCGATCAAAGAATTTTGCGCGTGTAAACATAACTACTCTTGGCCAGTCCACAACTTTAATCTCAACAAGTCTTAAATTAGCTGAATAATAGCTTTTTAATATTAGCTGTGGTGGCCATCTTGAATTTTTGATTAGCATTTAGAATTTGATAAAGTTTGTTTTGGTGTACTATCACACTAATCTTAAGCTTTCTATGTATAAAAATGGCTGAATAAGTTGCAACTAGCATTCAGCATGCTTTTGGATCATTCGTAGCTATGTTAGCACCAAAGAATTATCTCAGTATTTCTTAAAACAGCGGAATTATTGCCATTTGGAATTAGCTGTGGTAGCCATGTTGAAATTTCAACTATACAGTGCCAGAGTTTTTTTTCTGACACAGCATACTGCGCACATAAAACGTAACAATGTGTGGATTTGACTTGGAAATGTTATAGAGTGACAGCCAAAACATGAGGATGGTGACCACAAATGGTCTCTAGTACCACCAGTGGCTATTCCAGAGTGCAGTTGTTTCAGTGTAACAAGGTACAATAAATGATATAAAAATGTCCAGAGTACCTACTTATTATTTCTTTTGGATTTTTCTAGATGGATTACTGAGATGCATCAGGATACAAAAACTGTTTGAACTCTTCTTTAAAAGATCTCAACTGTCCTTTGAACAAAGCATAATTGATGGGAAGCATTTTGCTTTTTCTCTTCTGCATCTAGCTGAATGAACTTGTTTTGTGAAGACTCTGAGGGAGGAAAAATAACTTTAAGCTAGCCTGACCCTGAAGGACCCACTTATTCCATCTGAAACCGCAAAATCATCTCTAATTGATGTAGCTGTCTGACGAATATTGATTCATTTTGTTTGCAGAACAGCTTTATCTGCCCCTTCTAGACACAAGTCCTGGGTAGAACTTTTTGCCTCCCTCAGCATACGTAAGTGTTGTGTGATTGGTCAGAAGTTAAGCGTATTTGTTTATGTAGAAAAACACTCAAACAGGAATGGTGGCTTCAACTACACTGCTTCCAGAAGTCGGCTGTTGTGCGTCCAAACAACATGGATAGTTTTGAGAAACAGCTGTCTGAAGCAGTCAGAAAGTACGACCATAAATGACTCTTTCAGACACTTAAAAAGAGTCAATTGTCCCAAAACTCTTGGGTGGAGATAACACAAACACTGCATTCTGAGGAATCTGTCAAAAAGTGTGGTGCTCTATTGCCGCTTTTCCACTGGTGCCTCTACAGCACGGTTCGACTTGGCTCCTCACGATTTCAAGGCTTTTTGATAGGTATTTTTCTAAAATACATACAAAAACAGGGGAGCAAATGAGACAATCAAACCATGGTTTAGAATCAAAGGTGAGGAGAACGCTGGACCTCTTTTATTTAGTATTCACGCCCCTGATTACATTGGGCCATGAGACTGCCTAAGGG
>NW_013952957.1:109765-121934 GCF_001266775.1 Austrofundulus limnaeus
AAGTTGACCCAAGCTCTCACTGCCAAGTATATTGAATGATGAAAATAAACACCACCTCAACTTTGTTCTATCACTTTTTCACTAGTAAGGATTTGTGGAATCAGCCCCTTTTTCAGAACTTGCTTCACTGTGGTTCCAAGTGTACCGTGATGACCTAAAAAAGTGATGTCAGGAGACTGTCGGTCACTGATTGGTTAGGGGGTGGAGTCACTGGTTGCATCACAAGAGCTACTCTCACACATGTGTAATAACACCACTACTATTTCCACTGTTATGTTGTGTATCTGTTTGGGGTCTTCTTCTTCTATGTTTAATCATGGCTGGCCAATAGCTTAATGGAGCATAACCACCACCAGTTGGTAAAGTGTGTGGTGTCAATTTTCAGACTCTGGAATCACCCAACTTTACGATGAGCCCACCCACTAAAGCAGTAACTGAAGTGTAATGGAAAACCACCCAAACCGTGCTGAACAGATTTCAGCACTAGGGGGAAAAGGCCATATCTATGACAGATTTGTGGCCAAACAGTGAATATCCAAGTGGAGACCAGTGCAGATAAAACTGAACTGTAACATGTACAGCAAAGAAAAGGGTTTCCCAGGAGTGCTGAGCTGTGTGTCCTATGGGCTAGGAAAGGTGTGTGCGAAAACAAACGTGACCAGGAGTTGACGGTTCTGCTTGAGAATAAGTGTGCTTGGCCCCTGAGGTTGTCATAAGTCTACCATCAGGTAGTTGAAGAAAACACATGACCCACAATTCAACTTCCATTAATTCTTTGGGAAACCGTGGCTTTAGCACTTGTTTTAAACAGTTAGCACGCTCCGACCCTTCTCCTAGCCTGCACAACAGCCATATAAAAAGGTGGTCATTTCTGAATACGGGAAGTCGTCAGGCCGAGCTTCAACCTGGGGGCAGAGCTAACACTTTGTCTCTGTCAGAGACCAACTCAGCCTGTTTATCTCATGTAACAAGATGCTTTGATGCATCAGCTGAAGAAACCACTTATTGCTTTAACGACCCGCTGTAAGTGTTCAGCCTGGTTCGTCCTTGGCAGACATCATCTTAACAACGAGGGCTTAATGAGGATAACTGCTTATGCTGTATGAGAGCAACAACAGGAGAAATTCATTCACATTCCCGATCGTTAGGGCAGATTTGGTTTCCTCCTTGTTTCTTTTTTTCTTTTTCTGGTGGTTTGTTGTTTCGTTCCGTATAAGCATGGCTGTAGCGGTGAAGTCTGGATCGGCACGTGGCCTTGCGCTTCGGTTGATGACCCGAAGGAAAGCGGCGGAAAAAAGTGACAGTGCTTTGTGAGCACTTGCCCAGCTGACGAGCTGTAATTATGTTTTAATTATTTCTGTGGGGCATCTCTCTCTCTCTCTCTCTCTCTCTCTCTCTCTCTCTCTCTCTCTCTCTCTCTCTCTCGACGCACATGCCCCTCCCACCCCTGCACGGAGGAAGATGGGAAGATGCTCGGTGTCTTAAAAAACATTTGGTGATGAAACTCTCTCTCTCTCCAGCGAAGTCCACTAATTACCGCACAGCCTCGTGTCAGCACCCATCGAAGGCGGCTTTGATGTCTTCTGCCCAGGATGATAATCAAGGGCACATATTGCATGTGATTGGCTGTAATTGGGACAAGTTGTTTTAAAAAAAGAAAAATCGGAGGGGGGAGGCACTGCTGCATGACTTTGACGGCTGCTTTGCACAGCCACAGCTCAGAGACACCCTCCCACCCCCCCATCCTGTGCCCACGGGGTGAGGAAGCCTTGTCACTTATTAAGGATTCTGTTGCCATGAAGTGACAGATGTCCTGATGCGATCTGTCTGCATCTTTGGCCTCCATCTGTCTTGTTAGTACACATAGTTAAGGATGGTGTGAGGAGAGAGCTGTTCTTCTTTCATATATGTTAAATGCATTGGACGCTCTGTTTCTGTGAGCTGGAGCTCTCAGAAACAGAGCCCACCATTATCGCCCCCCACCCTGGTAAACTCTTGACAACAAGCTCCCAGCTCTTCTTTTCCACCTCTTGCTTTTCAAGGCTTCCCTGCCTCCTTCTGCAGGCCCTGATCTTCAGGGTTCACTGCCACTGAACCAAATCTCCATTTTGTGTGTTTTTATTTTATTTTATTTTTTATTTTTTTTGCTCTGTTTCGCTCCCTGCTTGGCAGACACAGATTAGGGGCTCAGGTCCTAGGGTGCACATCCCACCCTCGCTCTCGTCCTCACACCCTCCCCTCCCTTTTCCCTGGCCCATCCTGGGAGATTCGAATCCTTTTAGCTTCTTCCTCAGGTAAAATTGCCAAGGACCTTGTGAGCCCTGGGTTCCCCTGGAGGTAAAATCTATAATGGAGTTTTGATACGAGCAAGAAGAGCCTTGAAAATGGACTTCTTTAACTAGCGAGCTGTCTCGCAGAAGGTCAACGGTACTCCAGGTGGACACAACATGCCACAACTGTGTTAGAAAAAGGCAGAACAAAGGAACAGTTTTACTCGAAAGAAAGTGACCTGCAGACACTGCTGTGGATAAAGAAAGAAAGGGGGAAAAAATCAAAGTGTTAGTGTTGCTTTTCCAACATTGTCAGAGTATTAACTATTATCATGAAGTTAAACCTAAAATGATCTCTATGGGATTTAACAGAGCTTATTTAGGGCTCATGTTCATAATAAATTGATGGCAGCTGGATGACAGACTATCATTTATGTTTGAGATTATGGTTTTTGTCTTCTTTTCGCTTCTTTCACAATAAGAAGCTAGAGGGCACCAGAGGCTCAGTTTTGGAAAGATGTTGAGTCGTCAACACAGATGGTCTGAAATTCTGCTTCTGTTCGTTGAAATGTTCTGATGCCCTTTAGCTCCAGCTTTTAGTTTCCTCCTTGTTTTAAGGGTTATATTATATTTAATTGTATTCTTTGCAATTTGTGTTGCATTTTGGTTTTATCATTGTTCCCTGACATTTTGTGTTGTCTGCTGATTCTTGCAGGTCGTCATTGCAAATGAGAATCGGTTCTTAACTGGCTACCTGTTAAAATAAAGGTTAATATGTAGTAGGATGGTAGAATTAGGTATTAGGTTATAAATAAGCAATAAAGGTAGAAGTGTAAATAAGCAAAAAATTAACATGATTATAGTGAGATGGATAATTTGTTTTAGAATAAATTTATGACTAAAAACGGTATAGATTAGGAATAATACAACTGAGTTATTTCACATTTTACTGTATAATATTTACTTTATGTTTTGTGTTGTTTATTTACAAATATGCAATGACTACCTTTGTTTTGGAAATGCTCCATAAACTGTCCTCACCTTAGAAAGAAAGAAATAACAAACACCAGAGCTCAGATCAAATTATAGTGCACTGAAAGGAAAAAACAACAAACAAACAAACAAAAACAGTAGAATTTATGATAAATTACCACCAGCTGTGGTTACCAGATCCCCACCTTTGAAAATATAAAGATAATGTGGAATATATAATTGCATATTCTTTGGTCATCAAAAATTTTACAAAAAAAAAAAAACACATAAACAAACAAAAAACTTGTTAAAAATCAAATTAGTCTAAACCTGTTTTCAGTCACCCAATAATGTGAAAACATCGTGACATTGCAGGAAACATTTTTGGTAAACATGTCGGTTAATTTCACAATAAAGGTGCTGTTTTATTTTAATACAGTAAATTATTGTGAAAAAGATGTTGTGTACTTGTTTATGCCACAACAACCAGCATCACACACAGTGTACACAAAAAATATTTTATGTACACAGTGACATAAAAAAATGATCAGGGCTCGGGGAACCAGATGTAACATAACATGTATGATGTAATACGAATCAATAAATAAAACAGACAAATAAATAAAATTCTAATCAGGAGTAATATTTGTAAATAACTGATTGAAAATTGAAACCAATGAGACAAAATATTTTTCAATTGAAAGAAAGCATTTTTCTATTGGTAAGCATGAGAATTGATGAATCATAGTTCATATAGTGTGTGTGTATATATATATATATATGTATATGTGTGTGTGTGTGTAAATAAATAAATAAATAATATGTATAACAGGAAAAAAACATTGAGGTTGAAATACTAAATAAATCATATTTTTCAAATGTATTAATTTCAAGCAACTGATTGTGAACTAAATAATCTGTCTGTTTTGGTGGGAAACTCATGGTCTCATCAACAAACAGATGGGACTTCAACTAATAACAGTAAGAGCAAAAGTGATGCTCTTCCACTTCCAGCTGAGCGGCGGAGTTGGAAAATTAAAAATTGTGCACAAATATGCCTCATTACCACTTTATTGATGTACCCTCTGCTGACTCTCAATTATTCATCAGCCACTCAAAAAACTGTTTGCTCTGCCTTGGTTTATGCCTGGTATCAAAACAGAAATCACATCCCTGCTGCAGCCGTAATCTTAGTTAATCAGCATCATTTAATGCACTTAGCCGCAGTGTTTCAAATTCAAATGAAACACTTGTGCAAAAAGGCAATCTGCCCCAGTTCTCATCGATGGCGGGGTTTGTCAGAAATGATGCAACTGGTCATTACGTCATGTCAGACGCCTCCGAGACATAATTCCGCCTGACAGTTGGATTCCAGCGTTGACAGCCTCAAACTTGTTGAGTTTTTCCTCTAAATACTTGCCATTGCAATGAGTTAAACATCCCCCGGAGGCAGCGCGGAGTTTTCCTTTTGAGCAAACACCCGAGGGACGCCAAGCTGGGACTGCACAAGGAACCGGAGGTCTTACGGAGAAGGCTGTTTGGGTTTATCTAATGGTACAATGGGTAATTTCTTCTGCCACTGTAGAAGGAGGGGGGAAGAGGGAGAGAAAGGAGGATGAAAAGAGAGAAGAGAAGGGAGTATGTTTAAGAGAGAATCTTTATCTGGGCTTAATTTCCCATGCTCAAGCAGAGTGAAGGATTTTTTGCTGTACAGATCTCTTTTGTCAGATCCTACCTACCCATGGAAGACCCAGGGGCACTCTAAGAACATACGCATCACCTAGATTTGCCTTCCAGCCCGAATCTCTCCAGCGGTTGCGCCCTCTCCCCGCTGGCTTCTTTGTGTAGAAGAGATGAGCGAGCGTTTTGGAAATCAAATCTCAGTTTGTCGGCGTAAAACTGGAGCAGACTTCAATTTGAATAGATTTATTTCAACATAATTGTTCTGAGCACATGGAGGCACACATCCGTCTTTGTCTGCGCTTTGTGATGAAAAATGAAGCTGATCAGGAGACGCTGTGAAAAGTCTACTCAGTTTTACCACTGAGAGCCCCTTTAAGACTGGAATAAAGCCCCAGTGATCCATGAAGGAATGCACATCACCCGTCTCGCGTGGTGAAACAATGCATTTGTAGCCATTTTGGTCAAATCTTAGAAAGAACATGCAGTCTCACGTAATATTATGAAAACCTGAGTATAAAATAGGGTAGGGGTGTCCCGATGCCATGTTTTCTCAAACTGAGTATGAGTACCAGTTCTTCAGTTTAGGTACTCACTGATACTGAGTATAAAAACAAAGTATTTACTGAGTTAGAACCTAAACATTCAAAGACTTTTAAAAAATATGTACTTTTTCTTTTTACTTTTTGCTTGAAATTAAAACTGGAACACATTAAATGTAATATCAAAACCAGTATTGATTCCGGGTATTGGAGCACTTAATAAAAGTACTTACAAAAAGGCAGGTATCGGTACACCACTAAAATAGGGGCTCCAAATGTTAGCTCATTATCTGTAAAATGGGCTGAGTTGTAGCCATTTTAATGTTTGCTACAAATGCTTTGCTGTGGCGGACATCTTTTTTTATTCTTAAACTTTGTTTTTTGGGGGGTTTTAACAGAGGTTGTACGGTCACTAACCATGATTTCATCCAACTGTAATGCAAATTTTGAACAAACTTAAAATGTCGCTGTTATGACAATATTTATTTAACAAAGACAGAAATACGTGGTCCAAGAATGAAGGTACTCCGTAAGATGATCAGCTGAGTTTTATTGCAACAACAGGAAACACAGAGAACAACCTGGCCTGTCTCTGTGCCTCTGCTTCTCTCTGTCACTGTCTCTCCACACTACTCACTGTGTCTCGAGAGGCCTCATATGTATATATTAACAAACACCATTATGTCATCTTAGCAAGATTTGATACAAGGTCAATGGAAAACACAAAGATAAAGTGATGTCTAAGAACGACTATTGTTGTTAGCAAATCTTGTTCTGACTTTAATCATTCATCTGCAGATGAACAGCATGTCATGAAAACCTAGGCCATTAAAGGTTGTCATGAATAACTAGCTTAAACATAAAAGTATTAGATCCATTACATTTCCCCCATTTGATCATTAAATCACCAATTAAATGATCAATAAAACAAAAAAAAAACTCTTTACTGTATTAAAAAAACATGTCAACAATAACCTAAGTATACGTACTTTTCTAAAATCCCAACCACAGTAATTCAAATTTTATTCCTCCCAAAGTCATTACTAACCTCAAAACATAGTTATCACACAAAAGTCTTTGGATCATCTTGAACACAAACAGGCTTGTCTGTTTTGATGTGTGGAAGGGTCAGAGGTGGTGGTGGGGCTCTGTGACTTTTYGTAGATCTTGGTTTAGTGCGAGGGGCTGGAAGATGAGAGTTAGCTGGATTTGGGCATGGTGTTTGTTTGAAATTAATCTAGCCAGGTCTGATGGAATGACTGAATCAAACTGGAGCACAGCTTCTGGCTTCAAACATGAAGTATTTCCTGAACAAAGTTCTGGCTGGAAACAAACAACAGGAAAAACCACAACAGCTGACGTCTGAAGGACAGCTGGAGAAAACCTAGGTCATTAAAGGATGTCATGAATTACTTGCTTAAACATAAAAGTATTAGATCCATTACATAAAAAAAAGAAAGAAAAAGAAAGACATATTAATTAGGTGTGTTTCCATCTACTGGTTTTGGAGCAAATCATTTACATCAGATGTTGATGTCACGCATATTTGGCTGTAATAAACAGGAAGTAGATGTGACAAACTAGCAGGGTCCATATATCTCGGGACAATGAAGAGAAGTTTCCAGGAATGTGTTGCTGTCGGGCAAGTTGTAATTGTTCTGTCATATCAGCTAGTACTGGTGACGTTGCATGCTGTCTGGAGACGTGGAGAAAGAAATGCAATTCTCTTTGCATTATGGGAATATCTAAAACACAGACAGTGAGAACAGCTGATCAATCATGTGAGGTAAATGCTCGCTATGTCAGAACTTATTCAGCAAATGTGTTTCCATTTCCCCTTTTGCACATTAACTCTTTTTCTGTAAATCCAAAAACCACAGCAAGCGAGCGTAAAAACATTTTTACGAAACTGAGGACGTTTTTCTTTTTTTTTTTTTTTTTTGTGAATTATACCGTTTTCATCAACTTCAAAAGATGCATAAAAAGTTTATGGAAAAGCAGCTACTATTATAACATTACACATAAAAAAAACTTTACAACTTCCTTTGTAACAGAACACTAACTCAAAAGACTAAATAAAACACACCAGTAATTAAAACAAAAACAAACAAAAAAAAAAAAATAACCAGCACTATTTCAAATAAAACCAGTAAAATTTGCTCCCAGAAAATTAGCTGTGCACACGCATGTGTGTGTACAAAAAAGAGAGAGAGGGGACCTCCAGAAGAAAGACTAAGATAGTCACCTAATGTGGCGTAGAGGGGAGGTTAAATTGTCTAACCCAGTGGTTCCCAAACTTTTTATCTTCTGACCCACAAAATATTAATGGCAAAAACTTGTGACCCCAAATATTACTGGTCTGAGTACACAATACTGGTCTGAGTACACAAACTTTGTTAATAACCCTAAAAACACAGGCTTTTTGACAATCTAAACAGCTTGTACACAAATATAAATACTTATTTATACTTATTTTGTGTTTTTGTAATAATTATAGGGAAAATATTACATCAGCAATTATTTTATTACCCTTTAAATTGATTTCTGGAGATTATCCAAGGTGCTTCATGACCCATAATTGGGTCCCAAGCCCAACTTTGGGAACCAAAGTGCAGTGGTTCCCAAACTTTTCAGCTTTTGACCCACAAAATAACAGCAGCAGAGACCTGTGCCCCCAACTATTTTTGGATGATAAACATTTGTATCAGGTCAATAAAACATGGGCATAGTAACAATATTTTTATACTACATTTATCCATTTTAAATACACTAACCTCACTCCTTTGTGACAATTAAGGCAAAAATGTAATTAATTCAGAAAATCTTTTCAGGACCCCACCTTGATGTTTTGGGACCCCACTTTGGGTCCCGACACCAACTTTGGGAAACACTGGTCTAACCGACAGTTCATCTTAAATTGGTTAGGCCCCAGAACTCAGTTAGAGTTGTACTTTCTGACAATCAGCTCGAATTAGAACATAAAACTGAACTTTTTGCCAACATGGTCACAAGATATTTGTTTTTAATGGAGGTAAAAGTGGCAATAACCAACACCCGGAGAGGCTGTGGATCAGAGTGTGGCGGGTCTCTGAAGGCCAGAGCCACTTTACAGGAGAAGACTCAGCCAGGTACAAAAGTCATCATTGTCAAAAAGGGGAGTGCACAACACTGCTGGGACAAAAGAAGGTGCGAGTGAAAACACGAGGTGAGTGGAGCGGGTTGAGGTGGGGATGGAGAGGGTGGTGTGTGTGTGTGTGGTGGGGGTGGGGGGTTAGAGTCCCAGAGCTCCCTGCCAGTGATGACCGGAGTGTCCATCAGAGAGGTCTCACGGGTGCCCGCTGAAACAGCAGCGCTGGCAGAACTAAAAAACACCCACCCTGGGAAAGTGCTTTTTCTCCCGCCAGACGCCGAGTGATGGATTGGGCCGGCCGGTGCACACACAATGCATTTGGTGTGGAGAAATAGAAAAGGGGGGGAGGTGGTGGGGGGGCTTGTGTGTGCTGGCAAGGTCTGTCAGAAAAACACTTCCACTTTACTCCTAGAACGCACTGAAATATTTAGGGGGGTTCGATATTTATTTCATTATTCCACACATCAGATGCGAGAATGGACATCCACACAAATGGGAGCAGGCAAACAAAAAGGTCTAAAGTTGCACACGGACCGGACCGTACACCCCCCACGAGCTGAGGGCCAGAAAAAAGCAACGCGAAGCGATGAACATCGACGATTTTATCCTGAAATTTGGAAATTACGAAATGATTAAACAAAGACGGGGGGGCCTTGGAAAATCTGGGAGTAGATCTCCACCGTGGCCGTGTGGAGGTTTTCTTCCTGAATGATGGAAATGCTTCTGCTGAGAGGTACGCTGCAGCCGCACCTGCCAACCTCAAGAGTCAACAGTATTGATTAAAATGCCGCATCCTCTCAAATCCATCCCCATTTCCTTTGAAGGCAGAAATCATCCTTGATGTCTGCCAACAGCTTACTTACTTAGGGATTTCTTCCTCTCCATCTAGGTTGAATTAATTAAAACATGCTTTTCTTAAATTAGCCCTCTGAGGAGCTATAACTCAAATTCCTGTATTTATGGAAGTAATAGGTTGGGAAAAAAATGCTAAACTGAAATAATTATGCAGTCCAACACTTTGCTTTGAGAATAAACTGCAAGGAACCTGATGAAATATGAATGTGAGTTGGGTGTGATGATAGTTAAATATTTACAATCTTATGTTGGTCCACAACCTCAGTAAAGATACTAGTCAACTGCAATAATTGCTTGACTACAAAACTTTGCATCTGATTCGTGGATTTGCAGGGTGTTCCACAAGTTCAGAGCTCTTCTTTTCCCTTTTTTTCAGCAAAATGCACTCATTAAAAATATATGTTTGTATATATTTTTTTGATTTGCCTGTGCAGCCTACACCTCTATTCTATTTTAATGTAAACAGGCAGGTAGTTGCATCTTAAGCAAAAGCCAACACTGCTGTTAAGGAAGGGCACAGTGCAGAGAGATGGTGAGAGAAGCCCCCCTGAGGGACTGATCTTATATCAGGAGACTGTATATTTCGACGCTAAAGAGGCTATTCAAACCCACCAAGGCTTGAATTATTAAAGACGCTGTATGTTTTTCAAAGCCTTGATTTAGCTTTTTAAGGGCTGGTATATGTGCTGTGCTGCTCGCGGTCTGGTTAGAGGTTGGGGATAGGCGAGGAGAGGAGGGCGGACCGTGGGTGGTGGGAAGTAGTGGGCTATCAGGAGCGGGATTGTTTCTGTTTCACCCCTCCTACCGCTGGGCCTCGTGTGCTAAAATGGCCTTTTACTTTCTAAGCATGCTTTTACTGCCTTTGAAGAGTTATTTTTGTTGATGAAAAAGATATGCCGCCTCAGTTCAAGCGAGCCCTGGCTATTCACAAGGTTGTTTAATACTTTCCCCTCAGTTTGCCTTATAAATTTATCATCAGTCAAGTATTCCAGTGGTCTCACGCCGTACTTCCAGCTAAGACGCCGGGTGAGGGAGGGACAGGGAAGGGGGGAAGAGAGAAACAAAACAGAGTGAACAAGAAAGAACGCAAATGGTTTACCAGTGGTCGATCCTGTTCTGGAATCGAGGAGGGTGTACTGGAGGTTTTGAGACGTTAAAAGTCTTAAATTGGCTTCATCGATGCCTCTCTTGATTCCGAGATACAGTACAGAGGCCTCACTTGTTAACAACTTGTATGTTAATGACTTGTATTAGAACTGATCAATCTACTTTGAATGCAAGTGTTTCCCTTCACTTTGAAGTGAACGCATTGATTGGTGAGAATATAACTGAATTAAACAATCGGTTCTGCTCGGTGGAGCAAACTGTGCCTGCTTTTTTTTCTACCCAAAGATCACAACTCCTAATGCTGCTAAAACACAAACTGCTGTATTTACATTGGCTGTGGCTCACAGTGCTCTGTGATGCAAACACTGTAACCAATACAGGAGGAGTATAACAACAAAATCTCAAGTTTACAGCATTCTAAAGCCCACTGTCCGAGCAGCTATGGATGTGCTAAGTGTGGTCAAGCAGAACTCATTAAAATGTATGTCACTGAGACAGCATCCATGAGTGAGTCACCAGAATATACATATGTATGTTCTCAATTTCCTTGCATGAGTTACATTATATAGGTGTGCAGTCCTCATGAAATTTGTTCAAAAATTATTAGTTTTTTAAAAGTCAGGAAGTGTCTCAAACCCTTCTCAGTTGTGTCGCTGTATCTCCAGCCTGTCTCAAAAAGCCCAGAGCTGTACTCTGACAACTGCATCGGAGCTCTTCTCTGACAGAAAGCAGTTGAGGCAAGTGTCCAGGTCCAAAACCTATTTATGTTATTATTGGTAAAAATCTGGTCCAAAACTATGCGTCTGTATTTCAGAACTGTTATCCAGCGGACTGAATCATAAATGACCCCAAGTTGTATACAAAACGTGCCAGGGTGGGTACATTAATGGTGGAATTGGGTAACAAATAAATGTGCACAACCAAGAATGAGGATTTTGTGAGCTATGCACAAAAGACCGGAAAAAACAAAGGGTGTATTTTTCTAAAATTTGCCATTCAAAACACAGCCTGGTTTGGAAGTCACTTGGTTGTGAACACTTAGAATACCACCTTAAAACATTTGGATTTTAGTTGTGGTTCTGTACAGTCACTTGACTGCATTGGTGCATACCGTCTGTCTTCTTATGGAGCTGTTGCTTATTAGAAGCAGGAGAAATTTACACAGACCTCAATGTGATTCTGTGATTTTACAACACAACACAATTTGGTTTAATTTTTAGAGATTAAATTAGTTTGGGAAAAAATTAAATAGTGCATGATTTGGACCTAAAAAAATTTTTTTTGCTTTATTTTAAAGTACAGTTTACTATGTGGAGTTTGCTGAGTGACAAAAAAACAAAAACAACAACTTAGACTTGAATTTGAGTGTGCTCCCTTTAGTACACACAAAACTAGTTTTTTTAAATCCAATCTACAAGTTTAGCTAACAGCTACATACTGTATGACTACAGGTTTTTGTAGCAGCGAAAATAAAAAATGAGTGGTTGTTAAGCTATTCTTGATTTTTCTTGTGTGTGAATATGTGTGAACATGTGTGTGTGTGTGTGTGTGTGTGTGTGGGTGTGTGTTTGTGTGTGTGTGTGTGTGTGTGTGTGTGTGTGTGTGTGTGTGTG
>NW_013952957.1:122243-130413 GCF_001266775.1 Austrofundulus limnaeus
AGAGAGAGAGAGAGAGAGAGAGAGAGAGAGAGAGAGAGAGAGAGAGAGAGAGAGAGAGAGAGAGTCTTCAGACACTATAAAGACAAGATGTAAACATATTTGTTTACATCTCTCATGCTGGTGATTCCAAAAAACAGAGATTTCTGCAGGTGAAGCTAAAAGACTCAGAACAAATGTGTCTGATTATTTATTTATCTGTGTTATTGGTCCTTCTTGCTGTGAAGCAGCAGCGCTAACTACTAAACTGTTCGATCTAATCTGACAGAAAATGGCTGCCACAGCTGATTGATTAGTAAAACCTAAGAATGGCTACAACTCAGTACGGATATTGAACTAAGATTTGGTGTTTACATCTTTCAGCTATTCTCCAAGAAGAAAAGAAAAGTCTTTAAATGTATCTTTAAAGTGCCCGTGACATGCATACCCTTCAAATACAAAAAGTCGAAGAAAACATCTTTATTTTTAGGAAACATGATATAAAACATATGATTTTACCCATTTTGTTGCTTAATTGCCATATTTTCTTTTGAACTTGGTTCAGCCAAAGTGAAACAGGAAGTGGCATCGAAGGGGAACTCTTTAAAAAAGGTGAACTCCCGGGTTTTTATTTGTTGAAATACTATTTGAACTCTGACTCTTCTTCATCTCTCTGACAATGACTCAAAATGTTCTAAAGAAACATCAGAATCTTCTCTACAGCCTGTGTGGTTAGTTATTGTAGCAACACTTTATTCACATGCAGACATTCCCCTTTGACATCACTTCCTGTTACTTCAAATGCAAATATCCCATTAACTGTTCATCTCAGCAGTGTGAAATTTGTGTTTGCAATTTATCACTGTTATATTTCCAAAAACACATATTTGTTATAAAAAGTGGATGTCACAGGCACTTTAAAGTGTTCTAAAGAGTCACAACTAGCTAAAATTACATTAAATTTATTATAAAAACACATTTTGCAGTGTGGTTTACATCAGCAGCTCTGCTCACCTTACAAAATATTTATTAGTTATGCACCAGTGATGCTCAAACCTGGCAAAAGGAACTTCTTTATGATCATTCCCTGTATGCATTCACCTGCTAAAACAAAGAGGCTTTTTGGTGGTTTAGCATTAGGTGGAATAATGACGACAGGAAGCTGTTTATTATGATATTCCAGGTGGAATATCGCCGATGTGTTGCTTACCAACCAGATGTCTCCTCTGAATTTACCATTGGATCCTTCCTGAATACCAAATTAGAAAACACCACACACACACACACACACACACACACACACACACACACACACACACAACTTGCACCCAATTCTGATTTATTCACTCGGTCTACACCTCATGCCTAGACAACAGCATGCAAATCAATCGCACCTGTTACGTATTCATGGTATATAGTGTATAGTGGTATACTATTTTGACATTTTATTGATTTGTTTCCCACAAGGTTATCATAGATAAATAAATGATACAGCCTTGAATTAGAGGAGGTGATGCTGTTTTTGACACAGCTACACCTCTGGGATTTAAATGACTGAAAACAAGAGTCTGTGCCTCCACGCGAAACAGGCAAATTGCGCTGACACAATGCACTGATCCATATTTCTTTTCTTTTGTTGGAACGTGATTACATCATTTCCTTTTTTAAAGTGGGAGGGCAAAAAAGCAAGTGGGCTTTATGATACCCCCCCCCCCCTTCGTCGTCCTCCTCCTCCTGCTCCTTTAGTCAGCCACAGGGTCCAACCTTTTTTTATTGATAGTGGGATGCTTGACAAAGCAGGGTAATTAAAGCAATAGTGTCGGTCAGCTTTCATTGATAAAGATTGGAGCCGATGCACCTCTCTGTGGTGTGTCAGCGGCGGAGAGCAGCCGTCCCCTGGATCCCTCATTCGCCTTTCATCTCCCCCACTCAGCCATGAAAAATTCATCCAAGACCTCCAGAAATATTTATTGTAAAATCTTAGGGAGAAGTGGTAGCACTGAAAAATTCATGGCCTTATTCGCCTCCAACAGCTGTGGACCCCTTAATTAATATGATTGCTCACATTACACAATAAATTCATTTATGCAATATTTATTTGTACTTTTCCCTAACTTGGTTTAATCAAACAGACATACTGTAGTTTTTACTGTGCATTAAACATGCACCAGTGTATATATATATTTTTTTTTCTATCGTAAAGTAGTATTATTGTATGGTTATTTCTTTTTAAACAATTCTACAGTGTAAACCCAATCTATGCTTGGGCCATGTGAGACATCACCCACTTCACTTCAGGCTCATGTCCTGTACCAGAGGCCTAGAAGATAGTAGGTTGTGTACAGTACCTTAGGCAGTGTTGCATAAAGTACCACAAAGTGATACTTGAGTAAAAGTACAAGTATCTTACCAAAAAATAACTTGGTAAAAGTTAAAGTCTCCTTTAGGAATATTACTTGAGTAAAAGTATTAAAGTATCTGATAGTTTTTGTACTTTAGTATCAAAAGTAAAAGTTTTGATTTAAAATGAGCAGTTAGATTTTCTGTAATGACATTTAGTAGGAGGTGACTTCCCCAAAAATTGCTGAAAAATAAGTATGTTGTATTAAAATAATTAATTTAAGTTAAATTTAGGATGCACTTGTCCAGCTGTTTCAGTTTATATCAAGGCTGCACAAACCTTTTCTCCAAAATGAAAATCCATCCGAGGGCTGCGGCCAAATACAATAATATAATTCATAAAATACAAATACTTCTTAAGTACAGTCCTTTTATTTTAATTATTATGCCCTGCTGGAGTGTGACTTGATTTGTTTGTGTACAAACTAATATGGTATCAGAGTTTTATATATTTAAACTTCTCATTCAACCACAATTAAATTCACTAATAGTGAATAGTATTTATTTTTTACAATAACAAGCTGGAATAAAAACAAGCAAAAATAAAAGTAACGACTTTCTACTTCTTGCCTTTTTTTAAATGTAAGGAGTTGAAAGTACAGATAAATGTGTGAAAATGTAAGAAGTAGAAGTAAAAAGTAGGCTGAAAATAAGTAATTACTCAAGTAAAGTACAGATACCCAAAAATTCTACTTAAGTACAGTAAAGAAGTATTTGCACTTAGTTACTTTACAACTCTGACTTCAGGTGTTCCCAGGACTGCAAGCTTCTGGACAGAGATCTCTGAGGTTGTTCCTGGAGTCTGTTGGAGCCACTCTTCCAGTTTGAGGGTCACAACATCGTGCATCAATGACCACTATAACCACAGATGCCTTGACTCTCCACAATGTCTGTTTTCTCTTTCAATCCTTGGTTTTTATGATACTTTTCATGCTCCTTTCTGACGTCAGTTAATTGGGATCACTACATCTATCACCACAGTCTTCCCACATATCAGACAGGTGTGGGCCAGATCTAGTGTCAAGCTGGCACTGCTGGCTGACTGCTGGCATGGCAAGTGGTTTGTAAACCAGATGTGGACCAGGTCTAGCAATGACGGCATTGTTTTTAAGATGGCATGCCACAACCGGACCATTATAACCCGGTTGTGGTTTGGTTTATGTGGTGGTGGCCCATTCATGGACCACATCTGGAAAACCACATCTGGGTCACCAAAGGGCCATCATTCTTTGCTGTATCTGAGCCGAGTACATTAGGTGGGCCAGGACTGGGCCAGACAAAGTTTGATATCTGGGTTCATCTGTAGCTTGTCAACCACCACAAGGTGCAGTTAGTTAGCCAACACCTGTCTGTCTGGATCTGGAAGTCCCACAGTATCTTAGCCTTTTCATTCCCCATTACCTTTGGTGAGTCTCCCACTTTGACTAGGGGACCTCCAGTTCAATCGGCACAGATGTTCCTGTGCATTATTCCATTGACTTGGTTATGGAACTGGTGCTGAAGGTGACACAGGAAATGCATATAAAAAATGACTAAAAATCCTGAATAACCTTTATGTTTATATATCTATATGTTTTCTTCACATGTCTAAATTCCAATTTTTTTATATTTATGCACATTGTAAATCTGATATATAAACCAGCACACACACACACACACACACACCACACATTATATCTTTCTATCATCATAGGGACTTCCCATTGACTTCCATTCATTTTTCATTAATTTCTATTATCTAACCCTGACCCTTACCACCCCAAATACATGCCTAGCCTTAAATCTAACACAAACTCAATTCATACCTTAGTTCCAAACCTAAGCCCCCTTAAAATGGTTCTTAAAAGGTAGCGTAAAGAACACACACATACATACACACAAACTCACAGCACCTCCCAATTGGAACGTGTTCCGACAGGTATGGCAGCCAGAGAGATTCAAAAACACAAATGATCTAGTTAGGGTTTTGCAGACATTATATGTTGCAATACACTATTTTCATTTATCGTTTAGGACCTTTTGTCTCCACTGATGCTATCTTATTCAACTAATTAACTTGTATTGGTTTTAACTTCTTTATTTCCCTATTTGTGACGTAACGTTTTAGCGCTGTGATACTGCTGCACACTAGGAAAATTTGATATGCTTTGACATTAGATTTGTCTTTTTCTTTCTGTGGATTCATACGAGTTGCAACCAATCTGTAGGGGGAACCATGACAGCCAGTACCAGCTAACAACAGCTCCATGTGACAGGTGCCTCAGTCTGCTTCGTAATCACAGTGTGAGGACTCATGCTGTGGGAAGCAGACAACAACAGTTTTTATAATGACGGGATATTTGCAGTGTGCACAACCTGGTGAAAACACTGCCAGCCAAAGGCTGATTTTAGTTAGTGAATTGGAGCAGATTAGAGATAATAGAAACTAGCTGACAATTTATTACTGGTGGACTCAAATGATGAGTTTTGCTGCCCACTGAGACTTGGTGCTAGTCCAGTCCTGTGGCAGCTGTAAGCCTGAGGGGTGCGCTGGATCAGGGTTAATGACTTTTACATGGTTTTCATGTTCTTCTCTGTTGCGGTCCGTCCTCTCACACTGAAAAGAGGGCAGCGGGGAAATTAGTCTCAGTCGTAGTCTTCATTAGCCCTGCTAATTACAGGGCATACCTGCAGGGATGGGAGCTCATTCCTGGGAGAAGGCTGGTGTTCTTCCTGCCTCTTTTCACATCATTTCAGTTCAGTTTATTCATATAGCGATGATTCATCATTAAGGTTATTTCAGGGCAATATATAAACAAACAAATAAAAATCTGATTCAGATCCAGCTGGAGGAGTTTAAGAATCTAGGTGTCTTGTTCCTGAATGATGGTAAGATGAACAGGAGAAGGATTGTGGGCCTTGTCTTCAGTAATGAAGGCGTCGCTTTGGCCAGTCGTGGTGAAGAAAGTGCTGAGTCGACAGGCAAAGCTCTGGATTTACTGGTTTGTCTACATTTCAACCCTCACTTGTGGTCATGAGGCATGGATCATGACAGAAATAAAGAGATCTTGGATACAATGGATACAATGTGCTTCCTTCGTAGGGTGGCCAGGCTCAGCCTTAGAGATAGTGTGAGGAGCTCTGTCATCCAGGGGAAGCTTAGAGTAGAGCCGCTGCTCCTCCACATCGCAAGAAGTCAGTTGAGGTGGTTCATCTGATCAGGATACCACCTGGGCGCCTCTCTTTAGAGGTGTTCAGGGCATATCAAACTAGTAGGAGGCCCTGGGGAAGACCCAGGACTCTCTGGAGGGTTATGTATCCTCGTTGGTCTGAGAACGCCTCAGAGTGCCCCAGGATGAGCTGGAAAGTGTTGCTGGGGAGAGGGATGTCTGGATTTCTCTCCAGGATATGTTGCCTTCGTATAGAGAAAATCTCAGAGATTTTTTTTCAAATGTCAGCTCCAAATTTCAGAGCAGGTCTGTAAGCCAGGTTTGCTCCCTCCTTCCACTATGTATATGCTCCCCTGCAGAGACCACCAACCCCTCTCCCCTTGTTGTATCACGTTAAAGTACCACAGATTTTTTTTCATGAAATTTATGGATTTCTTAAGGTTAGTATATGGGTAAATGTCTGAAGGAGTTGACATATATGTTATCTACAGAATCTAAGGATACCAGTGGATTGCATCAAATTTTCACTTTGTCTTTATCCTTAATCCTGAGCACAATGTTGGTAACTGGATCAATTTCCATTTAACAGTAAGAAACCTCCAACAGAACCAGGCTCAGGATTGGTGGCCATCTTCTTGAACCAGGTGCGTTTGAGAGAACTAGAAAAGTTAAATCCTATAGTCAACTAACTCTAACTATAGGATTTATCATAAGGGAATGTCTTAAGTCTGGTCATAAAAGTAGACAGGGTGTCAGCCTCATGGACAAAAGAGAAGCCTGGTAATTGGTTCTCCTGTGAATTGAAAACTTTCTCCCATTCTACTTTCAGGAGCTCTAGGAAACACAAGTAAACCTGCAGTTCTCAGCAGTACGCCACCATGAACCCTGCCTTTTTGCCAAACTCTGAAGTGCTTTGATAAAAAAAGCATATTTTCTCCATTCATTGCCTCTCCAGCCAGTTAAAGGATATGTCAAGTCAATACCTATCGACACTCATTGGTCTTTATTCCCTGACATGAAGCCCTGGAAACTTGTGCGCTGACAAGCTCAATTTTTTTCCTTCGACAGCGCTCTCTTACAGGTCCTTTGCACCGCTATTGATGGAGGGGAGGCCTGTGACATTGCCTTTGGCCCCTATCGCCTGTTGTTGTTATGTGGGAGACGGCTCTTGCGGTGCTGGCGGTGCTCTGAAGCACTGTGCTGCCTGCTGGGCGAGGTGTCAGAGTGATGATTGCTTTCTGACCTTGGATGGCTCTCCATAACATCCATAATGAAACTGCACTTCCTCTGCAGCTGCCTGTGAATGGTAAAAGGTGCACCCGTTGTATGTCTTTGCCTTTGATTTTACAAGGTTGCTGGCATTTAATCCTTAACACATTTCCTCTTATGATGACCGTTCAGTTCTGGGGCTTGTCTTCAGTCATTCATCTGTGCCCTGTTTGTAGGTCTTTGATTAGACTCTTAGAACAAGTAGGGGAAAATCTTTAGAACCATCAGATCTTTCATATCTGTCAACCCCCCCCCCCCACCACACACACACACACACACACACACACACACACACACACACACACCCACACACACACACACACGAAAAATCTGATCTTGTCCTTTCAAAGAATTTTTTAAAAATATAAAACAAATAAAATGTCACATGGTGACAGTGATAGATGAAAAAAATGGCCACTTAATATTTTTAAAGTACAATGTAAACAATAAATAGAATATTACATGTAGACTATCTGGCACAGGTTAAAAAACTAAATAAAATTTTTCAAATGTTGTTTTATTTACCACCATTGAGCAGAAAACAGTAATCGTTTAAAAACATCATAGTTAATACACTTAAAAATATACAACGCATTCTCATGCCCCCCACGTCAACATATTGACGCTTGGTCAGGTAGACGCATTCTCATGTCGGACTCGTCAACATATTGACGCTTGAGCAGGGACCGTCTGCGACAACTTTCGGACACGCCGGGTAGCCCCTGCGCGTGTGTTCTTTACGAGATGAGGCGGAGGAGGACGAGCACGTTGTCATATTTTTTTACGAGTAGGAAAAGCGAGAAACTAACCATCCCAGACCCTAAATTTAAATTATACAGCCTATCCCTGGCCACAGACCCAAAAATTAAACATTAACCCTGATCCCTCATGTTAACCATTTTTTTAAATGTAGAGAATTTGCGAGAACTAACCGTCCTAGAGCCTAAATTTAATTCATATTAGCTTTAAACAGCCTATCACTGACCCCAATATCTCAAATTAACCATTAATCCTGATCCGTCATGTTAACCTCAGACCCCCGACCCAAAGGCCCCTAAGGGACGCAACCTGGAAAAGCCGCGGGTGGCAAGGACTGACGCACAGGGGGTACCTGACGCGTCAAAACTGGACGCAGACAGTCCCTGACCAAGCGTCAATATGTTGACGAGTCCGACATGAGAATGTGTTAAAATACACTCACCGGCCACTTTATTGGGTACACCTGTCCAACTGCTCGTTAACACTTAATTTCTAATCAGCCAATCACATGGCGGCAGCTCAGTGCATTTAGGCATGTAGACATGGTCAAGACAATCTCCTGCAGTTCAAACCGAGCATCATTATGGGGAAGAAAGGTGATTTGAGTGCCTTTGAAC
>NW_013952957.1:131178-134897 GCF_001266775.1 Austrofundulus limnaeus
TGCCACGAAGAACTGAGGCAGTTCTGAAGGCAAAAGGGGGTCCAACCCATTACTAGCGTGGTGTACCTAATAAAGTGGCCGGTGAGTGTATATTATGTTAATGATGTACACATGTACTGTCGTGTAAAGTTTTTTATCATTTTATTAAATTAAACCCTGCAGGTTAGAAAGACATGACAGTAAATAATGTTAAATAAAAATATTTGAAACATTGAAATTTGGCCTCAAATGTTGCTTGAGTTGCAAAGTTGAAAACTGTAGCTACTCAAGCAACATTTGGCCTCAAATGTTGCTTGAGTAGCTACAGTTTTCAACTTTGCAACTTATCAAGTCTTATTGAGAAGCTCAGGCACCTGATCAATGGAGCAACTGCACCCACAGTTATTGTTTGGACCTGAAAAACACAGTAATGACTATAATTCAGGCAAATTCCAAGATATTACACTCAAATTTGGTGCAGTAAGAGTTGACATAGATCCCTAAAACATAGTTAAAAGTAAAATATTGTGAAAACATGTTGCTATTACTATTTAAAGAAAACTCTGTTAGCAAAATACTGCATGAACTAATTGATGGATTGTAATGAAACATTCAGAAAATAATGAAATGATGTACTTCTGTGAGTGATTAAGATTCAGAGTCAATTCTATTCAAAATGGCCATCACAGTTAACGGACCTTAGAAGACACCAAAATGGTTATAGTTCAGTAACTTGTGGTTTAATTTAATGAGGTTTTAGCTGAGAGTCATTTACAACACATACTTCAAGTACACTGCATGAGATCTTTACCTAAAACTGTGTACTGATACCAGTTTTGATCAAACCACACTTAAGTTTGAGGACTCACCAATGCTAAGTACTTACTGAGTTAGAACCTAAATATTACACAATGACTGTAAAAACACACAGTATTGGGACATCACTACTACTATCTGTTTACCTGTTAGCAAAATATATCAGGAAGCACTGGATGAATGTATCAAATGATGGTCATGCACCTGTTGAAGTATTAGTTAACAGGAAAATGGGTTTAACTGAGCTGAAATGTTATGTGGTAGTAGAGTTAACACATTTTCTGAACATGGCATCAGGCAATATCTAATTTGCATTGTTTCGTTGTATGTAATGTGTTTTTTTTTTTAAATGAAATTAATATTTATTTATTTATTTATTTATTTCTGGCACAAAAAGTAGCGGGAGATGTCCATTTCTTTCTCCCTCATCTTGCAGATTAAAACCATTGAAACATTTGTTTTACTCTTCCAACAGTTGTTATCTTTAATAATGATGTGCAAATCGATACTGAAATATCTATAACAGTGTTTCCCAAAGTTGGGGTCAGGACCCAAAGTGGGGTCCTGAAACATCAAGGTGGGGTCCTGAAAAGATTTTCTGAATTAATTACATTTTTGCCTTAGTTGTTACAAATGAGTGAGGTTAGTGTATTTAAAATGGATAAATGTAGTATAAAAATATTGTTACTATGCCCATGTTTAAGTGAGCTGATACAAATGTTTATCATCCAAAAATAGTTGGGGGTACAGGTCTCTGCTGCTGTTATTTTGTGGGTCAAAAGCTGAAAAGTTTGGGAACCACTGCACTTTGGTTCCCAAAGTTGGGCTTGAGGCCCAATTWTGGGTCATGAAGCACCTTGGATAATCTACAGAAATCATTTTAAAGGGTAATAAAATAATCCATCCATCCATCCATTTTCTTCCGCCTATCCGGGGTCGGGTCGCGGGGGCAGCAGCTTCAGAAGGGAGGCCCAGACCTCCCTCTCCCCAGCCACTTCTTCCAGCTCCTCCGGGGGAACTCCAAGGCGTTCCCAGGCCAGCCGAGAGACATAGTCCCTCCAGCGTGTCCTGGGTCTTCCTCGGGGCCTCCCTCTCGGAAGACCCCTTATGATGAATAAAAACACTGGATCTGGCGTTCCCTCGCCCGGACGCGGGTCACCGGGGCCCCCCTCTGGAGCCAGGCCTGGAGGTGGGGCACGATGGCGAGCGCCTGGTGGCCGGGCTTTCACCCACGGAGCCCGGCCGGGCTCAGCCCGAAGAGGAGACGTGGGTCCCCCTTCCAACAGACTCACCACCCGTAGGAGGGGCCAAAGGGGTCGGGTGCATTGTGAAATGGGAATGAAATAATTGCTGATGTAATATTTTCCCTATAATTATTACAAAAACACAAAATAAGTATAAATAAGTATTTATATTTGTATACAAGGTGTTTAGGTTGTCAAAAAGCCTGTGTTTTTAGGGTTATTAGCAAAGTTTGTGTACTCAGACCAGTAATATTTGGGGTCACAAGTTTTTGCCATGGATATTTTGTGGGCCAGAAGATAAAAAGTTTGGGAACCACTGATCTATAACACCAATACCAGAAATTAAAATCGATTCTAAAATCAAAATATCGATACTTTGATACTTCCGTCATTTCAGGTGATGTATATCATTAACATGAACATAGTACAACGTAACTAAACTATTGAAAACATGTCTACATCGTACATGGTTAGTGGGAACTACTTTTTCTTCCGCCTGGCAATCAGTCTGTATGTTAAATGTTCAGTTTTTTTTAATGTGTTCATGTAACATAAATTAAGACGCAAGTTTTGATTTTTATAGTAGTTTTTGATAGATAAATAAATAATATTGTTTTTAAAATTTGTATTTTTATTGTTTAAAACATCATTTTCACATATTTTGTATGACTGTGTCTGGTTTTTCTGTTGTACTAGCTTGGCTATTTTGTAAATGAGGACACTACATCAATTGAGTTTGAAAGTAATAAATAAATTACTCTGATGTCTTGTATTCTTTTCAAAGGTAGGATTTGAAATGCGTTAATTGGTTTTTTTTTTTAGATTTACTGTATCAAACACGTTATGCGTATTTGCACAAAGTGTCGGCATCAGATCAGTGATACCAGCCTGATTCTTGCTCTGTAACAGAATTGGAAAGAAATCAGTGGTATTGAACATCCCTAACCTTTTTCCACCAGTTATGTTTTGCTGAATATAGCATCTTCGGTAAACAGCATGGGCATAATTTTGGGGGGTGTAATGACCCCCCACAACATTTTGATCAAGCGAACCCCCCCTCCCATAAAATGACAGAATTTGCTCTAACACAATAGAAATGAACTGGTTAAGTACACAGCTGCAAATCTATTGCTGTCTTTAGGTAACTTTGAGGGTTTTAGAGCATCAGCCCCCCCAGTGGTAGACCTGAATGTACACCCTTGGTGTAGACATTTGGTTGTTTGCTGAATATGTATATTACCACTGTGTTACAGGAGACTGGAAATGCTAAAAAGAAGAAAAAAATGTGTTATTAACTAGTTTGAAGGTGAATCTTTTAAGCAGCACTTCTTGTCTGAAAAGTTCCCCTGATCAGCACTAACTGCTATCCCTCATCCCAAACTGTCATAAAACCATCAAGATCAAACCCCACCTCTCCCAGGCAGGCCGGAGAGAGAGTTTTCTCTGTGATAACATACAACCCCAATGGACAAGGGGGCAATAGAAAGAGCCCAGTCGAAAACTCGAACTGCTGCCACTTCTTCAGCAACCATTATTGCCTGTTTTTTTGTGACACAGTTTTTTGATGTCACCTTCTGATCCAGTGCGGGTTTCTGCTGGTCTCGCCTCAAGGGGTCGGGGTGCGTGTGTGTGTGTGTGTGTGTGTGTGTGTGTGTGTGTGTGTGTGTGTGTGTGTGTGTG
>NW_013952957.1:134977-139100 GCF_001266775.1 Austrofundulus limnaeus
GTGTGTGTGTGTGTGTGTGTGTGTGTGTGTGTGTGTGTGTGTGTGGGCTGCGTTTGCAGAAAAAAAAAGTCATCGGCAAGACAAAAAAAAAGAGCATTTTGCATTCAATTGCTCCCCGTTTGGTGCTTCTTTCCCCCTCCTCCGCCACAACTGATGGAGAGCAGCAGACAAACAGATATCCAGAAGAGCTTTCTCTCCTTTTTCATCCCCCACGTTGTCAACTTAATCTACAGCAGAATCCTCCTGGATGCAGGATGGGAGTTATTGATTATATTCCTCCAGCTCGCAGAGCCATCATCTCGAGCCTTGATGGGAACAATGAGGGAAGGTTGGGGCCCCCCCAGAGGAGCGCCGTGTACAACTCCGTACATGCCACTTTACACTTGTAGTCGCTGCCGGGAACATACAGCAGAATTCAATTTACACCGCTTTTAGACAAATGTAAACATACAGCATGCGACGCACGGGTGCAAATCTCAGTAGTCGTCGACAGTCAGGAAGGTGATTTAACTTCAATTTAAGGATGTGTAAATTACTTCGGAAGATGTATATATTTTTATGAAAAGTAAAAAAAAATTTAACAGTAACTGTGATAACACTTTTGGCTGAGCTATTTTTATTGCAAGAAGTAAAAAAAGGTGAACATCTAAAAGATTGGCGTGCGTGATTAAACCATCAGTACGTTAGTGTTGATTTTAGAAGCAGCTCAGATCCGCCTTTGAGTTACTTTTAATTCAAAGACAAGTAAATTAATTCCTCACCTGGAGAATGTCAGATTGTGAGTCTCTGGGGAAAGTGTGAGGATGAGGTTTTTTTTTCCTTTTTCCTGGCACACTGTCAGAAAGTCAAAAAGCCTCCCTGACTCATTTAATCCCTTCGACTGTGACGCTCTCTCTCCTGTGATTAACTGTCTAATGAACATGCACAAGATCAGCACTGAAGCAGGTCACAATAAGGCTTTTCTTTCCTCTGATGTGCAGATGAAGAGGTTTTTTTCTCCTTTTATTCTTGATTTTCCTGTAGCCAGACATTTAAACAAAAGGTTAGGGCAGATACAACACTGTGGTTCAATTGCAAGATGTGTTTTATTTCATTTAGGTTAATAAAGTTCAGCTAAAACATGTCTACTTCCTACTTCCTGGTGCATGACAGAGCACTGGACTAAAACCATGTTTTGGTCAAACCTTAAAAACAAAATAACGTGATCAGTCAGCACTGGGAGTGTGAATAATTATGAGCATCTACCGCATTAAATTTTAGCTGAAAATCTGGAAGATTCATTTGTACTTAGGCTGAGGTTTACTAGAAAAGGTGGCTAATCAGTTGTAGATCTTAGGTCAAAAATTACTTAAGTATTTAATTAAATCCCAGAGTGGTTTGAGATATTTCACTAACAATCAATCAGTGTGTGCTGTAACAGTACAGTCAAGGCTTACCTCAAATTTACACTGCATGCAGCTATGCTACGTTTAGCCGTGCAACTTGCCGCCATTCCTAAGCGACATGAATTTACACTGCATCCACTCTACTCCAATGCAAAGCCCAGGGGTGCTATGGGAAACATACCTGAAACATACCTGAGAGATGCAAGACTGCACAAAATAGCTAAAGCTATTATACGTTATTGCTAAATAGCTAAAGATAAAAGCTGATGTCAGACCAAAGTAATTTATTTTGCGAAAGACAAACTCAAAATAACAGCTGAAACTGCATCACTGTTGTTGTTTTTTTCTGAGTAAAATCCATGTTTTGTTTGTAACATGTGTATTAATAGCCATAAATGATCAGTTTTGACAGCATAAATATACCCATATAGTTAACAATAGCTAGGATTTTGAAAAAATATAGTCTGTCTTATGGTGAATTATTTTGAAAATATGGATGTTGTGCTCATTCATTTTCCTGTTTGTATGGTGTGATCTTTGTAGAATAACTTCGCACTAGAGCCAGCATCCATTACAAACAGACTCTGGTACACGCCGCTGCCCCGCAGATGTAATGTGTGTGTGTGTGTGTATGTGTGTGTGTGTTTTTAATATATATATATGCATGTATAGTATAGGTAGAAATATTGCAAAAAATTACAACATTAATTGGAAAATTACAGGTTATGTGCAGAATTCATGCAAAGTCAGGCTGTGAGCGAAGCACAAGTCATGAGTTATATGGTGTTCTCAATGAACGTGTGCGTTTCTGACTGGCACACATTATTTAGTGCCTCTATTTATCAGTTTGGTACATGTTGGATTCATAATCATGTGTTTAAACACAAAACCTTTGAATAAATTCATTAAAATTGTGAAAAAATTATCATTGTGGGGGTGGTGCCGCAGAGGGTAGAGAAGCTGAGTCTGTGATCGGAAGTCGCCGGCTCGACTCCCCGCAGACCAGCCAGCCCCCCTGAGCAAGGCCCCCAACCCCCCAGCTGCTCCCCGGGCGTTGCCCTTGGAGTTTGTGTTGAGGATGGTTCCCACACTAAAAATTAGCATTATATGTATTAAATTGGCTGAGTTATAGTATAATATTTGGAGCTTTATAAGTTCAGTTTACTGTGGCGGCCATCTTGAATCCAGCTAAACTATGGCACATGTGCAACTGATTATTTTCTGTTTTATTTAACTCTCTTCAGTGATTTATGGGGTGTTTTGTTAATATTTTAGACAAATTTACACACAAACAGACGTGGGTTAAAACATTATTAACCTTTTTACCCTCAGTGATGAGTAATGAATTGAAAGAATACATGTTATTTTGTGGATTTCTATTAAATTCTCATAATACAAACATTTTATAGCATTCTCTTTTCTTAGATGGAACAGAGATAGTTTGGTGTAAATTGATGCTCTACACACTCCTCCCTGCAGCCTGGGGTTGTTTGCTGACAGTCAGCTCAATCAGTTATATACAGTGTCATCAAAAGGAAATCAAACACGGGGCTTGTTGGCTTTGATGTGAACAGATTAAACCATCACAGAATTTAATTGTTTCTAAAACGCTTTTTAGATCTATAGTATTCCCTTTGCTGAGACCGTCTTCCATCTGTCTCCCAAACTGTACCACGGAGGACACCAGCACACACTGACACACAGGAACAGGAAAAGGCTTTAGAATTACAATATGGTTCTTCTACTACTTAAGTCTAAATGTAGAACTATGAACGTGACACATTTTTAATAACACATTATTACCAGAGGCCTTGGTGAAGTGGGACAAATGCGCACAATGCAAAACTCTTTAAATTACAACCTATTCATTTACATCCTTGTACACTGATGTCAGTTCACTGCATAGATTTATATTGATGAACTATCTCCTCACTTTCTTTTGCTGGGAACGGAGGCCACAGAGTCCTGATTTACAGGAACTTCCATGTTGTTGTTTTGAACCACAGCCTGCACACTGTGGATGTGGGGCTTTAATCCAACAACACTGGTGTGATATGACTTTTCTATCTGACCAAATTTGTAATGGAACAAGCCAACAGGAATGGTTAAGCCTTCAAATTCAAGGCTCAAATTAGAGGTCTTTCGATACAAATCCCAGTCCTGGTCCACACAATGCACTTTGGCCCCGAGACTACAAAGAATGACGGCCCTTTGGTGACCCAGTTGTGTTGTAAATATGAAAATAACTGCAAACAGAGATGGATTTTAAAAAAAAAACTCTTAGAAAGGCGCCATTGGATGTGCCTTTACGAGTAAATTAACTTTTGGAGTCAACCCGATACAAGATGGCCTCTACAGCAAACTGATAGCAAACACAAAAATGACTCAGTCAGTTTAAATGGGATCCATGATTAGTTGTAACATTAGACTATTTTATTTTAACTGTAAAATAAAGACTGTAAAATTACTGTAGGATGTTTAGTTTTGTAATTAAAAAAATATTTTAACACGGACAAAGCCATTTTAGTTACATGCAAAGCATTATGGGTAAATGATGACGTGGATAGGTCCTCAGTGTGAGCGAGCTATATCCACCCTGAAGGTTAATCTTGGACAATATCTGATGATCGACTCTTTTAAATGAAACCAGAGAGCGTTGACAGAGAGGAGAAGGTAGAAATGACTCAGCCTGGAACTGAAAATATGGATGGAGGATAGGGTTGGGCATAATCTTATCG
>NW_013952957.1:141389-148543 GCF_001266775.1 Austrofundulus limnaeus
CACATTTGAAATTCAGACGGATTCCATGATCAAAGGATGCTCAATATCTCTCAGCTGTTCAAAGGGACTTGTATAAAACAAATGTGATGTGACCAAGTGAAGAGGAGCACTCATTAAGAGCTAAAGCATATAATGACAGGTAAGATGAGGAGACGGTGCCACGCTCTAATTCTCTCCCCCCACAGAACAGGCGTTTGTTTGCTTTCGCGTGTGTTTTTTGTGTCTTCCTTGCGCCTGTATTTTTGTCGCTTTTGATATTGATTAGGGAGGGAATAGGAGAAGAGGTACACGAGGGTTTGAGACGCCGCTATCCCGCTCCCTTTTGTCAGAGACAGCCCTTAAGTTCTGGCTGTTGTTTCGGTGCCGCGTTGCCTGCACGGGGAGTTTAGCTTGCTTTGCGCACCGAGTCACGAGGCAGCTAAATGCCTCCCTTTAGGGTCTGCAGGGTGTAAACCGCCCCATCATTGTCTCGTTTGTGCTGTTGGGAGGGGAAAAAAGTAAATGTGAGTTTTGTTGCAACAGGAGCAACTTTACGCGTTTGAAGCAAGGCAAGAAACGTTATTCTAATGAACTCCAGCTTCTCTGGAGAAAATCACGAGTCTCAGGTGAGTGTCAGGTGTTGAAATAAGGCTGGATATGCAAAACCCTGATAATCAGCGACATGCAAGACAAAGAAGAGAGGTTCTGAGCCTTGCGCATGCGGTGTGTGCTCGATGGGTGTCCTTCTCTGCCCGAGCCTTTTGCCTTTCACTGACTGTTTTCAGGTCTTGACCTCCTCCTGCATGCACACACCTCCAAATGAGCTGGCTCAGTTTTGCAGTCTTTTTGTGCTTGGAGGAGCCATGAAATATTCAGGCTCGTTGCTTCCCTGAGACTAGGCTGGTGGCTGTGGCTTTGTTAGCACCGCCCCCCCTCCCCCCTCCCCGCACAAACACACCTTCTTTCCATCCACCCCCCACCTCCACATCTGTCCAGCATGTCCACTCTGCACCTTGAACCACACTTTTTCCGAAAGCTGGATCCAGGAGTTCAACGCCCTCCAAACATAATGTCCCGTTTTCTGTTCGTCTGCACCGAAGGTTTTTCTTTCTTTTTTTGTTTCTCCTCTCCCTCTCTTTCTTTCTCCACAAGAATTTGTTGTGCCGTCATGCATTTCCTCCCTCCTCATTGTCTGATTGTAGCGTATATTCGCTGTACGGCTATTTCCAGCAGGTAAGGGGTGCGGGATATAGCTCTGTGTGGACTTTGTCAATTCATGACCAATGGCGAGGTCCTGCATTATACACTAAGCTGAGCAGGAGAGCAGGCTTGTTTTATTCACAACCTCGTGGATTCAAACAGATTGCTCAGGCTGGGGAATTGAAGCAGATACTATCATACAGGTCCAAGACATGGAGAGAGAACAGGTAGGAATAAACTATGTATAAAAGCACTGGTAAGCTTTAGCCTCAGGCAAACCTACACAGGCTACAATGTTACCCTCCCTAAAGCCACAATCAATTCTTGGCTTCACCGTATCCAAATGTTTATTTTTTGCTCGGCTGAAATATGACGACAAGTCGTTCTGAGATACAATTGTACCCCTGGCTCACGCTTGTATTACAGGCGCTGCGGTTAGCTTTACCTTGGTTTGGGATGACTTCAGAGCTGATCATATCTGAGCAAGCTCTAAGTCCTGACAGTTTCCATCTTCACTGTTCATCACAGACTCAGAAATGTGAGTGTTTTGGCTGCTTTAGTGTGGAGCACGTGGGTCACACCACCAGGTAGCTACCAGTCTTAAAGGGATAGTTTGATCATTTTTGAAGCAATGCTATGTCAAATGGTTGTCAATAGCGTTCTTATCCAATGTGGCACTCAGAGATCACAGAGTGTGGAAAGAAAAGGGTAGAAGTCTTCATCCAAGCTAGACTTATAGTTTGCCAAACATGGTCTTTGCTAATAAAATGACTTCTTCTAAATAACAATGTGCCCATATTAAAGAAATCGTCATTATTTTAAACCTTTACACTTTTATGTGACACAATTAGTTTGCTTGTTAGATTTGGTAAGACAGATGTTCTGTTCAGAAGATGACAACAAACTAAAGAAACGGTAAGAAAGTGAGAAAAAAAAACATGCAGCCTTTGTGTGGCACATTATAGGGCTACGTTCACACTGAAGGTCATAAAGGGCCAAATTGTGTTTCTCAGGCATAATTTTAAATACTATACCACAATAAAGTATCTATGTCACCTTTAGCTGTTATTAAAAAGCTCTTTTTATGTTTAAATAGAAAATAAACTTGTCTTCTCATCACTTCCTCTTCTAAATGCCTTGAAATTGGTCTGTCTCTCCTTCCACTTCTGTCTCGCAGATGCTATGATGCAGTTTACTTGGCATCTGAAAATACATTTCCTCAAAGGTATTTTTAATCTGAAAAGAGCTTCACTGAGTGAGAACTAATGTTGAGAGCTCAGCAGTTTAAGTTTCACTTTCACTTTAACCGAGAGCCTGCGGGTGTCATGGGTGGGGTGAGTGGGGAGTGGGGAGGGGGGGGGGGCTCTCCACCACAAGGAACCTCCCAGGGGCGTTTCTGGTACCAAAAGGTGTTTCTGGTCCCCACCTGTCGTTTTGCTCCTCAGCTTCCTAAAAACGCTGCAGGATTTCTCAAACATGCATGAATGTGTCAAAGCAAGGCTTTGGGCATGTTTTTTATGAGAGTGTAACATTATAACATGATGTAAAACTCAAAAAAGCTGATTTTACATGATATTGCCCCTTTAAAGCTCAATTCCAATTTTTTGCTTTTTTTGTCGGGACGTTCACAGACTTCAGTGTGAACTCTCCACAGCAGTGATTCGACCCGCGTGCACAGAAGAAGACACCCCGTCACCTTCAGCGAGCTGTTCAGTGTAGGCTACATGATAGCATGTTAGCATGTCAGTTCTGAGGTTGTTGTGCCGTCAGAGCTGGTTTAATAACTATCTGCTTGTTTAGGTCAGTGTTTATATTGGCCAGCTGCTCCAGTGCAGTTTTGTGTTTGTGGAACAAGAGCGACATGTTGAAAGTCAAGCAGTCCATCAATCCAGTAACTTTAGCATCGATACAGTCCGACACCAACGTTACTGTCGTATGCTTCTCTGGATTCTCAGTCATCCAGAACATGGAAAATTAAAGGAACAAAGACAATGAAACTGGACTTCTGTAGCTGAAGATGTGTGGAAGATTTAAACTCTGACTTAATGTTATTGTCATTATTATTGGATCTATCCTCTCAACCTCACTGAAGTATAAAAGTCAGATAAAATGAGACATAAGCGTTCAAACCGGGGTCGTTTTGAGAAACATCAAACATGTATCTGATTCAGTACCACATACTGAAAAAGACCTGGGTCGGATTTGAAAATATTAGATTTGTCACGTTCAGACTGTCAGGGAAAAAAACTCACATTTGCCTGTGTTGAGCGTAACCTTATCTAGCCTGGACAACGACTTTTACCCTTTCTACAAACTTTGTGCTCTATGACTGATAATAAGTTACTATTATTAACATCTGACAAAACATCACGTAAAAAAAAGACCAAACTATCCTTTGAGCAATTTAATTCACTCCAGACTCCAAATCCTGCATGTCAGAACTAACAGCTGTAACTTATTACTCTTCTGTCCCCACTTCACTGCAGAAAACATTACCACCTAATTCAAATTCATAACACTGATGGCTTTCAAGCATCATCTATATAATCCGATTTCTGAATAATTTTTTTTTCTTTTTTCTTCAGATAGTCCTGTCCGTATCTGGAGTCGTAAATAGGTATTCTGTGACAAAATCCTCTGTAAAAGGGCAGGATGTAGGGTGTCATTGTCGCCGTGATGTTTCCATCCCGCGTGAGACGTAAACCCAGCGATCTGCTCCGTCAGGCCTGACACGCTCCTAATCCAGCCTGACGAAGCGATGCTCTCTGATGGTTAGCGGGGGCTTCACTGAGGCGCCGAGCAGCCCTGTGACCCCAAATCCCACCTTCACCTCAATCTTTCCATCAGCCTCAGACACACTACATCCATAAGCATTCTATTAACCCTGGACTGAGAAGCCCAACATGGCTAAATCAGTTGTTTTGTGTGTGTGTGTGTGGGTGTGTGCGTGCCTGTGCTTGTTAATTCATCATACCTGTACAAATGTGACAGTGTCCTCACCTGACAGTCTAACACCCACCCCCCCTCCCAGGTCTGCATGGGGTCCCAGGCTTGAGGAGGGGCTGTGAGCTCTCTTGGAAATGGCCTACATCCAGAGGTTTGAGGAGGAAGAACTGAAACCAAACCACTGTAAGAAAAACTGTTCTTTTACTGAAATCGTGTCTTAACCAGGCATAAACCACAGGAATGTTGAATTGATTAAAATGTGAAGGGAATAGACCATACAACCACCCAGTACTGGTTCTGAACAGCGATTTAATGCTTCAAGCCTGAGCATCAGCAGCGTCCAGGCCGAACCCAGGAAGTACAACCAGTTTTATCTTATGTCTTACCTGGTTCCGCCCACAACAGACCTACGGCTGAAACCAGATACTAAAACAGAATTAACTCTACTGTTCAATTCAATGGTTTTGATGTGTTGTCGTGGTGTTCCAGCCATGTAGCTGAAACTACTTTAATCAATGCATAACAATAATCACACAATAGTTTATAGAAACCAGTAATTACCTAGGAAAACTATAAAACGGTGTTGTGCTTTTAGAATCAGTAAGCAAATGACCAATAAATTTCTTCACCACTAACCTTTTTGTTATTGTTTTTGATTTAATGCAATTTTATTCTTTTTTGTTTTCAGTGAACACAGTTTTTATGATCATGGGTAACACTGTGGAGTTTTAGTGCACTGTCTGTCCTGGGGTCACAACTAAGTTTGCTTTCAGGCCAAATTTGACTGGCCTTTGACTCTAAAGTAATAATAACTGCAACAATTTTATATTATTATTATTATTATTATTATTATTATTATTATTATTATTATTATTATTATTATTATTATTATTAGTGAAAATGCATCCCAGCTGATGTTAGAAATTACTATCTGTAAAATCACGTAAAGTAATTTTCCATTTTTTATTAAATGAAAAGCTTTAGTTAGTTTTTCCTGAGTCACGCTGCAGGAGTGTCAAATGACGGGAAAAAGTTGTTGACAAAGAGTTATGAGTTTGTTTGTTTGACATTATTAATTCACAAACTCCAGCACCACAAGCATATTGTTAAAACTTACAAAGACATTTTATTTTCACTTAACTGTCATTCGAAGTAAAAAAAAAAAAAAAACCAGGGACAATTTAAGTTTCTGCATCAAACTGTGTTTTGGCTATTTTTTATAAATAAGCCTTCAGATTTATAAAGTCTCAGGATAACTGAGTTAAACTCTTACATAAATTGGTTGTCAAATAAATGGATTAAATATGACTTTTTTGATGTCACTTGCTTTGGGTTAAACATATGTACACACACACACACACACACACACACACACACACNCACACACACACACACACACACACACACACACACACACACACACACACACACACACACACACACACACATATATAATCCTATGGCTCATGTTTTCCCTATTCATGTTGTTTTCATACATCTCCAACCTGGCCCTGATTTGGCCCATGGGCCACCAATTGGTGATCCCAGCTTTTTCTATTTTATCCATCCATTTGTCTTCAGTGTTTTATGTAGTCTTATCAGAAGTATCAATTTCTTCTTTAAATAGCATTTGTCAACAATTTGTATCCACTCATCCAGTTTTGATGAGTCTATTTGATTTCCTTGTTGCTTTTTCACAGGATTTTAACCACATAATGTTTTTTTTTAATCTTCACCTGAAAGATTACGAAGGATGTTTCAAAAACATGGCGACACAAACTACCACCCACCACCACCACCTTTTTTCTCCCCAAGTCCCAACTTATTTTTTTCCTGAAGACGGTTTATTTTTCGAACACTTTCAAAATTTTGAAAATGGAACGCCTTCGTTACAAAACTCACATTTAATTCTATTGAAATTAGTATTTCTTTTCCCTTTAAATAAATATTTTCTTCACTATTTTGTGAACGAGTGGTAGTTTATGGCTCTTCCACATGTATTATCCATGTTTAACATGCTGCTGAACAAGGCACCAGCCTGTCCTTCTTCACCCACTTTAGCCCTAACTCAGTTTGTACAGTTAATTTAAAAATACTCTGTTGTTTCATAACCCACATTTACACTAATTTAGACAACTAATTAATTCCTCCTCGTTAGCCTGACCTGTCCCAGAGCACCTCTGTGTGCACCAGACTCTCCGAGGAGAGCAGGCCGGCAGAGCAGTACCGCCCATTTACTCCGGGGGGCAGTATGTGACTTAAAAATCTGCACTGATGGAAGCGATGCCTCCATGGGGTCATAGGCTGCAAAATGAAATAGGAATTTAAAGTCAAGTGTTGCGTTTTGCAAAAGTAATCCACATTAACAACCCTCCTATGAGCTGCATGTGAGTTTAAGCATTTCCAAACGATCACGTGTTAATTTAAAGTGAAGCCTGGCTCCTCGGCTGAATCAGAGGTGCCCTTATGTCCACATTGTTACATTGTAAGCTCTATTTATATGTAGATAATTATAAATATAATGATCGCAGAAAACAATTGTAGATTTTCCTTTACTTTTTTTTTTCTTGGTAAAGGTGTGAGAAATATTTACGTATAAATCAAGCGAGCTTCTGATGACCATACATACCGGTTTGCACACCGAGTCGCTGAAGCGACTCCTTTTCCTCGTTGAGCCGTAAAACGAGATCACTCCTTCATTTCTCGTTTGGCACACCTGAGTGAAAGAAAAAAAAAAACAGGAAAAACGGAACGAAAACAAACGGTGAACACCACAAATAAAAAAAATAGATAAATAAAAAAAAACACGGAGGTCTCATTAAAAATGCAGGGCGAGCACGACCACGGCGCTGACACGTGCACCGCTCTATAAACAGAGTCAATTAGGAGCGGCTGCAGATTATTTGTTAATTAAATAGGGGGCTACCTTAACCACAAAGGTACACGGGCTCACACCTCACCGTGAAACACTAACAGCTGCCAGGGCCTTGTTCTGTCGAGAAGGAAGGGTGGCGGGGGGGAGTTGGGGG
>NW_013952957.1:148638-155858 GCF_001266775.1 Austrofundulus limnaeus
TCATTAAGCAGCGCCATCTCTCCTGGGCTTGTCCACCTGCCTTGATCACGTTTGCATTAATAATGCATCGCAGAGTGCAGTAATACAACCATTCCATTCAATGCTCCTCTCAGCCTCTCACTGCCAGCTCTGCCACCACAACACTGAGGGGGTGCACGTGTGTGTGTGTGTGTGTGTGTGCGTGCAATCTTTTTTCTCCTTTATCCGGGGCTCCTGTTGTATCGCCATCCCAAACAACACATTTCTGCTGTGTACACACACCAAAATGGCTTTACCCTCTTTCCCTTCGGGTTCACTAGACTTTGAAAACAATACAGTAGCTTCCGCCGGATGAAAGCTGACCATTTGGAGTCACGGACTGAAAACAAAACCAAACCCAAAAAAAAATAAAAATGTTCGTTCCTCCACCGTTTTTTCCTCTTCCACCCGTCTCGTCCGTCGCGACAATAAAAGACGTGTTTGTTTGTTTGTTTGTTTGTCGGGGACGGGAGACGAGTCCGCCTGATAGGATTCCTTTACGTGCCTTTCAAGGTGACCATGAATTTTAATGCTGCCAGGGGAGTTGTGTTCCCTTCAATTACCGGCCTCGGTTGATGGGGTTGGGGGGGGGGGGGGGGTAGATTGGAGACGATTTGCATAGATTCAGACACCTGTAATTAAATCTAAACGTGGCGCGGCCTCTCTCAAACAGCGGGCTTCATACGTGCAAAGAGGAGCAAAAAGCGGAAGGGAAAAAGACGCCGATTTACGAAGGATCACGGTTGGCGACGTAATTGTCTTTGTGTGGAGGAACAATATATCCAAACAGTCAATAAGGAGAAAGTGAAGCAGGCCCGGCTGCCGCTGCTTGGGTAAATATTACTTATTATTTTCTAATGTAACACTCCTAAGCCTGAGCTCAGATTTCCATTTGGAAGCAAACATTAAGGCGATTCCGGAGCCATCCAAATGTCCAAGTAATTAATGTTACCGCGCACGCCCAAGATATTAGAATGTTAACAGTGTTGGAGCCATGTGATTCTGAATACAGAGTGAGAGCTTTATTACTGCGGCCCAGACAGGGGGTGACATCCCTCCTAATTGGGGACATCAGAGTTCCTGCTGCTGCGTCTTATCCTCAGTTCAGATCCTTCTTTTTTTTAATTTATTCACTTTTCTTTCTCCCCCTTTTCTTTCTCTCCCTCTTGCTCCTTATCACTGGGATCTGCTCTCATTAGCAGGCAGCCCCCCCCACCCTTACCCCCCACTCGTTTGCATTTCAAGTGCCGGCGCTGCGCAGGAGCAGTCCCACATTTCTGTCAGGAAAGGGAGACAGAAGAGAGACAGAGAGGGAGGGGAGGGGNGGGGAGGGGAGGGGGTAGGAAACATCGCACACAGTTGATGCTTCATCACGAGCGCCGCATCCCGACATCTGGGGCCGTCTTTTTTTCCCATGAGCACCAGTGTGTCATTAACAGGATTAATCTGGGCCCTAATTTCCTAATGATCGCTGTTTTAATGTACGTGAACGAGCGCAGTCTCTTGACTCATTACCGCCAATTTGCCTGAGACACACATAATCAGACTCCCTAACAACCCACCGACATTTATTTTTGCTAATACGTTTTCTTCTTCTTCTTCTTCTTCCCCTCTTCCACTGTGGGTAAAGCAAACACGGTTTTACTTCTGGCTGAGTGGATTACCAATCAGTGCTTGCTGTACACTTTAGCAACTCTAAATAACATGCAAATGAGCAGAATCTCCTTCCTGTCTGATTGCGTGACCCGCTGCTACTGTACGACGTTCAAAATCAGGCCCCTTCATGCCATTAATCATGAATTAGCAACATCTGCGACTACAAACTCCTCGGCCGTAATGCTCTTCAGCAAAACCAGCAAACGGCACATTGTGGTTTTGGAAATTAAGCCCACTTAAACGTCAGCGAGTGTAGCACAGATTGGGGGAAGTGGTCTGGGTTTTTGTGGCCTGTGGTACGGCCCCGGTCCTGTAAACCCCCTTAGATGTATTCAAGCCCCGGGGCAGCTGCAGGGCAGACCTGTGAAACCTGGCCACGCTGTCCTGGTTGAAGGGGAAAAGTCTCAAGGATCTTCACCCCAGGAGGATCATGCACGGCTTCTGTGACAGTTGACCTTTAACCCACCCCTCCTACAAACCCCCGCAGCCTCAGGCCTCTGCAGAAGCCAAAAATACTAAAAAATAAAAAAATAGGATTCCTGTGTCATGTCACAAAGTGGAACCTGAGCTGAGAGTGAGGGCGACACACTTTTTAATGTAAATTAGTTTTGATTTGGAACATGAAGGCTGCTTTCTGGTTTGTAACGCGCTCGCTGAAGGACAGTTTTGTGAGATTTGTGTCGTGTCAAGCATTAGCAATAAAAACACTCCATTTCAGAGGCCCTCCTGAAGAGACGAGGCTCTGCTTCTGGAGTTATTCAACACAAACTAAAGACCATTTCATGATTCAAGGGCTGAACTTTTTTGCTTGAATGTCCTTATTTTCCTCTGGGTAAGAATTCAACAATCAGTTTGAGGGTTAAGTGTAAGATAATCCTTGTTTTGCGCGTTGGTAAAATAATAAAATTTGTTCTGGAATGTATTTCCTTCTTCACTGTGATATTTTGACATTTCGCATCACATAATCTTTGAGAAATGGACAAAAATCTGTTTACTCACTTTACATATTGGTACAATCAACTTAAAGAACTATGTTCTATTTTTATAACACACATTTCTATCCACTCAATATGTTTAAAAACTCTAATATTTCTGCTGTATTTGCAAATCCTATGGTGGGAAAAACAGCCATTTTTAAGAACTCTTTCCATAATTGGTTTTTTGAAAGCGCGATTATATATGCATCTATGTGGACTCAAACTATAATTTTAGCAAACGTTACCTAACTCAGTTTATTCTGATCCTGTTAACATTCACTTTTAAAAAATTATCATGAATAAAGGGTATAAATGTAAAGCATTTTTAAAAATACAGTACGGATTGCGTCCTTTTAAGTAAAGGGACTTGCTATGAAAATTAGCCTTTGGCTAACTTCGGTACATTTCTGTATGATCTTTTAAAATGTTGAATAAAATAAATTGTCCTTTTTAAAACTAATAAATGAAATAGAAAACATTAGCTACAGTTGTTTGAGTTGAATTGTTAGCCAAGCTCAAACAGGTCTGTATTTGACGCATTGAACACTGCGCTGTAGCGCACCTTCAAATTTTTGTAAATCTGCACATCTGCATTCCTTTAAATTTCATTTACATAACATTTCAAGAGTTATAAAGTGTACTGCCACGTGTTCTTTCAGAGAATACTACAACAACGTATTAGCGTCAAGAATAAACACCTGCACCACTTGCATAATGCGTGTCATCAGCTGAGCTCAAAAGTGCGACTATAACCGAGCCTTAAGAATGTTCTTGATCTGTATTTTGATGTGTCAGTAATGCAAACACTCTCGCCACCTAGTGGTGGAGAATTGGTATTTCAGCATTTTTGCTAAAATCATTTAAGCATTGTTTTAAACAGAAATTTATATATAAGAAAAAATCCAGTGTAGTATAGATCAGTGGTTCCCAAACTTTTTAGCTTTTTGACCCACAAAATACCAGCAGCAGAGACCTGTGACCCCAAGAGTTGTTGGTTGAAAAACATGGTTTTCACATTAAAAAACAAGAACATAATAACAATATTTATTACTCTCTTTTTGTCCATTTTAAGTCCACTAACTTTACTCTTTTGTAGCAACAAAGGCAAAAAAGTTTTTAGTTGTAACGTTTTAGTGTAAGTAATTCAGAAAATCTTTTCAGGACCCCACCTTGATGTTTCGGGACCCCACTGTGGGTCCCGACCCCAACTTTGGGAACCACTGGTATAGATAGAGCCGTAGTGTGGATAACTTTGGTCGCAACTTTGGTAGCCTAACCTAACTAATACAGTTTTAACAGCAAAAGAAGTTTGGTGAAAAAATGTGCTTCTTAAATATAGAATGCACTGAAGCCAAACTGCATGCTTTAATATTATGTGCAAGAGAAAGGTTTTACATAGTTTAATTTCACTATAGCTCGTAAAAGAACATATTGGTTGTTCCTGCCCTAAATTATCAGCTGTCATGCTGTTGAGTAAAATAACAAATCAATAGTCATTTGGGTCATTCAATGAGCATTTGTGTTTGAGGATGAACTGATGACAGACACTACACTGCAAAAAATGTTCACCTAACCAAGTTTTAAAATCTTATATCCAGGCAAAAAGTCTTTTTGATCTTGTTTTGAGACTGATTTACTAAACAAGAACTGATTGTGTAAGAATAATAATAATCTTGTTTTCAGAATGTGTAAGATTATTTGTCTTGTTAGTCTGAAAATTTGACTCAAATTAAGTCCAAAATTTTCTGCCAATGGAGTAAGAAATTTTTACTTGGTAAGATTCTTGAAATATTTGATTTGACTCAGTTTTTTTCTTATTTTAAAAATCTTACCAAGTAATATGTTCTTACTCCATTGGCAGAAAATATTTACTGAATTTGAGCCAAATTTTCAGGCTGACAAGACAAATAATCTCACACATTCTGAAAACAAGATTATTATTCTTACACAATCAGTCCTTGTTTGTTAAATTTGTCTCAAAAACAAGATCAAAAAGACTTTTTGGCTGGATATAAGATTTTAAAACTTGGTAAGATGGACAGTTTTTGCAGTGTATTATGTCAGTCTCTTAAAGCAAAAGTACCTTTTTTGTCATTTAAAACCTGTCAAGATTATAGCTTTGTGTGAAATTTAGAATTTGATATTAGATATGTCACAATGTCTTGTGGGAATAAATAAAATTAGTAAAATTATGAGCAGCTTTATTTGAGATGCAAACTGATTCCCAAACGGAAAAAAATAACGATTTACAACTTTGTTAGTGCACGTCTGCAAACGAGAGGTAAACCTGTGTCTTCAAACTGCTTCTGCACAGCTGCCAGTAACTCAACACACAGACCGAATGTATGAAAATTTGTTCCAAAGACATTTCAACACAGCGGATATTTGATTTCACCTGTGACGGAATATTAATTAAAGTCCTTTAAATGCCAGCCTGCTAATTGGTTTGCACCTGCACACGAGGAGCAGATTTCATGATTAATGTTACCCCCGGCTCACCTCTCTATCCTCGGTAAAAACTCCTGGTACAAGGAGAGGAGTGCAGAGTAAATATTGAATGTGGGACTAAACTCGAAGTGTACATGGCAGAGCAGGGGAGGAAGATGTGTGAGAGTTGAGAAGCTGTCCTAATTAAGAAGCTGTAATCAGGCTCGGAGCTAGAGGGTAACTCCCAGGGTGTCGTTTGTGATATTAAACCATGCCATCCTCCTCCTTCTGCTTGTTGTGCCTCACTGGCTGAAGCTAATCCCTTTTAATATCGCTGCAAATATGCAAATGGCCGTTTTAATATACCGAACCTTCGATAGCTATCCACTTTTAATTCAACAAAAGTCAAGAGCGAGACCTTGTCAGTCAAACTCCCATTCCCCTCATAACAACACTAATGTTCTCTCATTACGCACAGTCCAACTAATTAAAGGGAAGTTTGAGTGGAGAAGGATTTGTGGCTCCCAGGAGAAGGCAGGACATGGCTTTTGCCACTTAGTAGTGCTGGCCTAAGGCGCTTCAGAAAGTTGTTTGCTCAAACAAGTCCTCATATAATAACACACACGCACACAGAAAAAATGAAAATGCACACAACAAACCTGCTCAGGTCCGGTCTAGACCATTTCCCCTGGCAGGTGCAATACTCTCCATGTGAGCAGTGCTGGAAAGAAAAGCTCAGCAGAACTGTCGGTGGATAGATGACGCAGTTTGTGAGCCGGGAGGTTCAAAAGGCCAAGTACCCCACAATGAGATAGCTGCATTTATGTCCTCGCAACACAATTCATAAATAATGGATGAATCTGAAGATCTGCGGCACCCAGTGCATCTACATGTCACAAGTGACTCAATGATGATACCATAAAGCAGAGCTAAAGTGGTTTAAGGTCTGTTCTGTGGAAGTCTCGGGATAAAGAGGGCTAAGAGAACCAAGGGACACACTTCCTCTAGTTTTTACCCTGCCGCCTGTGGGGAATAATGCAAGAAGAAAAACTCTGCTCTGGGCTGCTTAACCTTCCGACTAAAAGCAACGCCGGAACAGCCTTACTGTGAGCTCGTGGTGGAAGTTTGATCCAGATCTGCCGAAGAATCCTCGGCTCGTTTCAGCAACAGTGGAACAAATAGGTGGCTGAACATCCCAGTAACCCCACAGTGTGTTCTGATCAATTAACTCTGAACACTGGAAGCAATAATAAATCAGAGAGATGGCTCATGAAGGTTTTTCTGCGACAAAGAGTCATAACTCCAAATTTCTCAAATCAAACGAAACCTTGTCGACGAAATTCCACAAGTTGTGGTTTTGGGACATTTAACAGCAATTCTAGGAAAAATCTAAGATGTTTTTGAAACTATATTACAGGTGCAATTCTTCGAAAAACAAACATTAATTTGATCATTTCATCAGCTGAGCTCAGAAAAGCCGCACTGCAGTGATGAGTTGTGGTCTCTAATGTATAAATCAAACATAGTATAAAGGCTTTTAAACAAGAAACATAGATATCGTAGTTTTTTGGACCAAGGCTGGTTTTGTCGTTGAAACACATTTTCCCTAAAAAAAAAAAAACTAAAAAAATAAAAAAAAAATTCTCTATAATTATATCATATCAAAATACAGAGGAAGAATTTTCTTACCGTACTGTTGCAACCTTAGTGGTTTTGTCTATTTGGTATTCAAACCCCTTTAGCAAAACTTTGACAATAATACAACCACATGAAAAATTTGTAAACAAGATTGTTGTAACAATGCTTCTTGGTAATAAATCTTATAACATTGGAAAGTCTGTTAATGTCTATTTTAAATTGTGGCACATTTGTAAGGAACATGCATTTGAGGGATGAGCAGTAGAGCTGAGTAAAGTAAAGTAAAGTAAAGTAATATGATAAGAAAAAAAAACAATAAAAAAAACAAAAATACTAATGGGCCTGTCCCAAACTCGGTCCTTTGCATTTAGTGTCAGGAGCCGTTCAAAAGATTGTTTGTGAACGTCACATTTCTATTAGTTACAACAGTTCAGTTGGTCCATATACAGCGGGTAAAATAAGTATTGAACACGTCACCTTTTTTCTCAGTAAATATATTACTAG
>NW_013952957.1:157183-159456 GCF_001266775.1 Austrofundulus limnaeus
TTTATGGTTTGATTTCTTTGTATGTATGGATCACTTGGGTTTTTACCAACATCTGGTGAAAATTTCATGTCATTAGCACCTCTAGTAATATATTTACTAAGAAAAATGGTGACGTGTTCAATACTTATTTTACCTGCTTTAGATATAGTGCATGCAGACAATCATAAGCTGTGTCATGTTATCTTGAAATAAACACTAGCCTAATAACCACAATGTTTGTTTGCTTTAAACACTCCTACAATAACACTTTATTCCTGTTTATTGTCATCAGACTATTTTGAGTATTAAGTCCTGTATTCTGTTTAGATTTGCAGAAAATGTCTGATTACCCTGCATTTTACAAAATGGCAGGATCTACATTCGGTTGTTTTTCAAGAACTTATGTGTCTCAGCACTTTAGCACTCTGACTTAACCTACACACATCCTCAGTCAAAGATTTGATCTGATAATGGGATAATTACTGTTTGAATACTTGTCTTTGCTTAATTACGTGTAAAACAGACTACATAGCTGTAAAGCCTGTCTGAAATCACCGGGAGCTTCAATCACTGCGAGATGTTAATAGGCATCATGCCTGACTTGACAGATGCTTGAAGGTGTTACCTCTCGGGGAGCGCGGAGCTCGTCTATGACCTGTTGTTAATAGTAGTCAGATGCAACCCTGTAGGTGTGAATGAGGTGAAAATGAGCGCTGGACAAAAACGGCTGAGACCGCGAAATCCCTGTTTGTGTGTTGTGCGCTGCTCAAAACCGGTTTAAGGGATTAACGCTTAAAAAAATAAAAATAAAAAAACAGGGAGAGAAACTTATACACAGGCATGAGAAACCCCCTCTGACGAACAAAAAGCTTTATTCAGTGTGGCAACGCTTTCGAGCATGCCTTTAAACACGCGGGGTGTATTCAGCCACCCTTATATTCCTTTATTTGGCAGTGGAAAAAGCTCCTCCAGTGGCTGCTCAATTATTGATCGATAGTAAAAAGCGAGTGGCTTCATTAAGATCATGGAAGTGCTTGGGGTAACGCTTCAAAACTGGAGTAACTGCAGAGCACTTAGAAACAGATGGGCCGGTAACAGGGCTCGATAGCTGGGAGGAAGTAATGCAGACAGAAACCTGAGTTTCACACTGAACCTGGTATTGCTGAACCATTAAACACTGAGCCAGACTGCCTCTGCTAAGGATCTGTGTATCTGCTTCAGGGGAGCTCAAAGCAACAGCCACAGACTACCTCCTCAACGATGCCACATAAACGTCACCTTTTACTCCTGTTAGAGGGAAGCCTCTATCCTGCAACGCTGCATGGGAACTGAGCCCTGTCGTCTTGCTAAAGTGCAGGAATATCTATATGGGTGATCAAATCCAAAAGCTCCTAAATTTGTTCCGCGAGCGCCGAATGTGAGCAAGCCATAGCCGGTACGTTTTAGCACATGTAGCATGTAGCTCTGCTGACTGGCAGCGAATGTGAATGACATTATCTGACAAAGTTGTCTGATGAGCGCAGACACGGCACCTCCAGAGTCAATTTATTGTAGAGTTTAGATTTCAGTGAGTCAGGGTGAAGGCTGCGAGGCACACGGCACAGTCAAGCGAGGTAATGTGTGTCTCAATGCATGCGTTGAAGAATGGGAAATAAGACCACTTAAATTAAAAGAAAAAAAATTATCTAGGTCACTTTGAAAAAACAAAACTTCATACGTTTGCTAAATTATTAACCAGAAATAACGCACCTAGTTGAAGTAGATTGAAAATGGATGAAACACGAGGGCCGATTGTCACAACCAAGAGAATGCTTGATAAATTAAAGCTTCATATTTTTAAAGAAAAGTGTATCGCCTGCTGGAGTTCATCTAATGATAAAAATTGACAGAAGAGTTGCCTTTTTGGGGCAAACTTTGAAATATGTTATCTTGTGCAATTTCGATCAGAGAATTGTTTTGATGTGTATCAGCCAATATCAAAATTTAACTCAATATCTTTAAAAGTGAGTGATAACATAGTTTGTGTTGACTAAAGTCAATAAGCTATGAGCAATATCAACTTTGGTTTAGCTCCAAAAGTCTGCCAGTTGTTAATAAATATCAAGTGGTAACTTACCCTAAGTTTCATTAAAATGTATCCATTAGATCAGTGGTTCCCAAACTTTTTATCTTCTGATCCACAAAATATCCATGGCTTAAATTTGTGACCCCAAATATTACTAGTCTGAGTACACGAACTTCGTTAATAACCCTAAAAACACAGGCTTTTTGACAATATAAACAGTTTGTACACA
>NW_013952957.1:159564-172174 GCF_001266775.1 Austrofundulus limnaeus
TTTTTCAGCTTTTGACCCACAAAATAACAGTAGCAGAGACCTGTGACCCCAACTATTTTTGGATGATAAACATATGTATCAGGTCAACTAAACATAGGCATAGTCACAATATTTTTATACTACATTTATCCATTTTTAATATACTTACCTCACTCCGTTGTAACAACTAAGGCAAAAATGTAATTAATTCAGAAAATCTTTTCAGGACCACACCTTGATATTTCGGGACCCCACTTTGAGTCCCGACCCCAACTTTGGGAAACACTGCATTAGATTATAAAGATGCATTTTACTAACTCTAAATAAAATAATTAACAGAAAACCAAAAAGTTAGTTTGGCTTATTTATAATCTGCTAACTAAAAATATAGCTAACACTAAGTTTCTAAACATTTAAATAAATTATCAGAAGCTAACGCAAAAAAACAAAATAAGTAAAAATTAGCAGAAGCTAACAGAAACTGCTAATTAGTTGGATGACTGTCACTCAGTTTGAGTCACACGTCTTCTTCTCCTTTGAGCAGAAGACTGGTAGGACGGACACAAACCTGTTCATGTTGGTTAGTTAGTTAGTAGACTTGAGCCAAATTCACACTCCCTCCAAATTATTTACTGTTATTTTTTTACTGTTATTTTTTTATTCACTCTTATTTAACCAGGCAAGTCCCACTGAGATCTCAGATCTCTTTTTCAAGGGAGGCCTGGGCCTGAAGGCAACCTATTGTACATATTTTTTGGGGGTGCGGGAAACCTGAGTACCAGGAGAAAACCCACGCAAGCATGACGAGAACATGCAAACTTCGCACAGAAAGACCCCAGGTCCGAACCGGGGATCGAACCCAGAACCTTCTTGCTGTGAGGCGTCGGTGCTAACCACTGAGCCGTCATGCTGCCAAATTGCCGAAGTCGGCACGAATTGTCGCAGTTTCATGACGAAAATTAAGTCACCGGTGTTCTCAGCGTCTACTCAGCTGTCCCTTTTGGCCCAACCAGCCAGCTGAACGTTTTACCCCCCCTCCTGCTTCGACGGTGATGTGTGATTGGTCTGAAGTTCGTGGGCACTTTTTTTTGTGCTGAAAGAGCTCGGACACTGCATTTTACTTCAACCACTCAGTTAAAAAAAAGAAACAAAAACAATTCGCTTCCAGAGTCGACTATTACCAGAAAGCAGAGTTTTATAAAGATAGTCAAACCGTGAAAACTCATGACTGGAGCTAAAACAGACATTGTGTACGGAGGAATCTGACTGATAAAAACTGTGGAGCTTTAACCGGGACAGATTTGTGGATGAATAACGTCGGGTGAGTGACGAGTTTCTTACTTTTTTTTCTGCACTCTCGACTCTAGCGGGAAGAAACTCCATGCAGTGACGTATGCTGCAGCGGGAGGGGTTTCCCAGCAGCTCGGCATGGTGTGTCTCTGGGGCTATGAAAGGTGTGTGTGAAAACGAACGCAGAACAACCACGTGACCACGCTTCGACTGTTCGGCTTGGGAACACGTATGTTGGCAACACCAAATTTAGAGGAAGCTAACTGGTCCGCTAACATTTTTCAAAATTTGCAAAAAAGCGTATCTGCAAAATGAAAAAAAAAGTCGCACTATAAGCTGTTAGGTTATTAGAAGAACCATGCCCACCATTGATAATAATCATTTCTTGTCCAAGCAATAGCACTTGGAGTGTGTGTTGTAAAAAACAGCTACAACCTCATCAAATTTAAAGACAATACCTATCAAACTGAATAGCCAAGTTTGAATTTTCTGAATTGTGTTGCGTCCAAAAGTAAATCATTTATAAACGGTTACTTTCTGCATGTTTCATTACAAATTGTGCAGTGGTTTTTAACATTTAATGGTTACAGATGGACATTTTTGCTCTACGTTTGTCTCCACCTTTGCCTAGAGGTGCATGACGATAATAAAGAAACAGAAATTTTTCCTTATTTCAGTCATTTCTTTTAATTTGGGGAACAATTCACAAGCAAATATACACATGAATATCATAGTAAATGTACGCTTTCTGTCCTTTAAGCTATAATCACTTTATTTAAAAAATGGGTTTCTTGACTTGCAGTGCTGCAGCTTCATAATTAAGGCCTTTCCCATTCCCCCTGAGCTAGACCAGGTTAAATTGAGTTGAAAATGAGATTTTAGCATCTCCTGCAATAATAGCGGGGAGCTGAACTTGGGTATGATCTCTGTTAATAGAGTGAGAGCACAGGAGAATTTGGTGTTACGCCGTGAATAGAGGCAGAGCAGGTGGAAACCAGGATCCTTTTCATGAACAGGCATGAAGTCAATTAGACACGAGAGAGGGAGTGTGAAGAGGGAAGGGAGGAACATGTGCTTGTAGGCAGGAGGAAACCAGAGCCATGGCTAAAAGTACAGGGAAAAAAAGCAGACTTGTCCCAAAGTTATAGGAACTAACTCTCGTTTTAAACTATCTATTTAATGTGATGTACTCAACTCTTCATGACAAAAAATGTCTCAAAAATAGCATCATGTCTAGATTATCTTTTTGTTCATTGTATGTCTGTTAGGATTAATCAAGAGATTAAGTATTACTTTGTTCAGCTAATTTTGCATTAAATATCTAATTTTGATATATTTTATATATGTATACTGTATGTGGAATGGTAGAAATGGTAAGGCTTGGACACACTTTATAATGTCAGTGGAATGACTTTAAGATTTTCATATTGCCTGCCAGCTACCACGCCAAAGTTTTAAACAAAGAGGTTGAAGGTATTTGTTAAGGATGTGTAAACTGGACCATTTTTTTTTGCAATACATGCAAAGTGACTGTGTTTCAGCTATATTTGTGTTTATTAGTTGATTATTTGTGGTGATCATATTATACTGGGTTGACTTCAAAAGTAAATCAGCTGTAGATGTGCAAGCAGTAATTGCCTTTTGTACTAAAAACCACCCACTAGCTCATGAGATATTTTGCTAACACCACAGACAGCTGAGCACAGACTCACATGCACAGACAATATTAACTAGTTTAAGCTGATATTAGTGATAGCAGCCTGAGGAGAGCAACTTTAAAACCTGACAGAGAGGTGTAGAGGTAATACAGCGGGTAAAATAAGTATTGAACACGTCACCATTTTTCTCAGTAAATATATTACTAGAGGTGCTAATGACATGAGATTTTCACCAGATGTTGGTAACAACCCAAGTGATCCATACATACAAAGAAATCAAACCATAAAGCCTTTGTTGTCAATGACAGCTTCAAGATGCCTCCTGTATGGAGAAACTAGTGGCATGCATTGCTCAGGTGTGATTTTGGCCCATTCTTCCACAAACAGTCTTCAAATCTTGAAGGTTTCGTGGACCTCTTCTATGAACTCTGATCTTTAGTTCTATCCATAGATTTTCTGTTGGATTCAGGTCAGGTGATTGGCTGGGCCATTCCAGCAGCTTTAGTTTCTTTCTCTGAAACCAACTGAGAGTTTCCTTGGCTTTGTGTTTGGGCTCATTGTCTTGCTGAAATGTCCAGCCACGTTTCATCTTCATCATCCTGGTAGATGGAAGCAGATTTTTATCAAGAATGTCTCTGTACATTTTTCCATTCATCCTTCCTTCAATTATTTGAAGTTTGCCAGTACCATATGCTGAAAAACAGCCCCACACCATGATGTTCCCACCTCCAAACTTCACTGTTGGTATGGTGTTTTTGGTGGTTCAGTGCATTACTTATTGTTTTCTTTGAAACAATCGTACCTGCTAATTCCAGGTCTTTATGAAGCTCTCCACAAGTGGTCCTTGGCTCTTGGACAACTCTTCTGATAATTCTTTTCACTCCTCTGTCAGAAATCTTGTGAGGAGCACCTGGTCGTGGTCGGTTTATGGTGAAATAATGTTCTTTCCACTTCTGAATTATGGCCCCAACAGTGCTCACTGGAACCTTCAGAAGTTTAGACATTCTTCTGTAACCGATGCCATCATTATGCTTTGCAACAATAAGGTTGTGAAGGTCTTGAGAGAGCTCTTTACTTTTACCCATCATCAGATGGTTCTTGTGTGATACCTGGCCATCATTTGGGACTGAACCAGCTGATATTAACTTGCACTGACAAGAGGCAGGCTTGCTTTCTAATTACTGAGAGAGTTCAGCTGGTGTCTTGGCTTTCCATGCCTTTTTACACCTCCCTTTCTTCATGTGTTCAATACTTTTTCCCTGTGCCATTCCACATTATTACAAATAACTTCATTTCTGGACATTTATGGTTTGATTTCTTTGTATGTATGGATCACTTGGGTTGTTACCGACATCTGGTGAAAATTTCATGTCATTAGCACCTCTAGTAATATATTTACTGAGAGAAATGGTGACGTGTTCAATACTTATTTTACCCGCTGTATTGCATCTGCAATGAAGCAGCATTTCTGACTTGCCTGTTTAGATACAAGTGAATATAATTTCCCTGATCCAATCAAACTCCTCTCTGATACGGTGCCACACGTGTGTAGCTTGTTTGTACCACCGCTGCAGGGGGTTTGAGAGTGTCTTTCAATTAAAGCCTGCCATCTTTAACGTTCCAAATAACGCAATTAAGCTAATTGGCAGGACGACTCTTTGTTATCCGTCGGGGAGGAAGATGAGGAGCGGGCCTCATCAGTCCCCTCTCAGCCCAATTCATTGGCTTTTCACTGTAATCTGCTTCGCCATTCGCACTCTTGCCCTCCCCATTAGGACGATTCCCGGTGGACGTCCTTTCCCTGCATTGCACTGTAACAAGCTTCTTAATAATACATTAATGAAGGGTTGCTCCTCCAGATTAGGCGCTGGCCCCTCTGATAATGGGGTGTTGGAAGAGGGCCAGCCAGTCACCTCAATGCTGTAATCTGACCTTGGGTTAAATAAGCTTTTGTTAGTGAGAGCTTGAGCATGAGACATGAAAAGAGGTTGGGGGGTGGCGTGACAGACCACTTGCCCAAGGAAATGTAAATTACCTTTTCTTTTTTGTCTCAGACATGGCTGAAAATATGAAACAGCAGCAGCCACCTTTTTTTGACTTCACAGTACATAATTATCACCCACTGCTGAAAGGCGACTGATAATGTTTTTAGCTTCTGTGTTTCAGTGTCTTTCTGTTACCAAAATATCTCAGTGACCACTGGACAAATTTTATTAACACTTCCAGAAAGTGGCTGTACATCTACAAATTATAAAATTTTTAGGCTTCCTGTGGATCATTAAAAAGACTTAAAAGGCACTGAATTCGTCAATCTAAAAATAAAGCTTTAATTAGCCTTAAAATGTTTTAAATCAATCTTTTAGAGGCCTTAAAAATGTTACTACATTGTTAGTAAGATGATTTTAATTTGTCTCAAATATTTAAATAATTGGTAACGTTTATTTATTCTTTTAAAATAATTTACCAAAGGACTCTTGCAGCTAGTTGTTTGTGTTAAAATAAACATTTAGGTTAAAATTGTCGGTAACCTGATCAACTGGGTTTTTTTTTCATTTGTATTTATTGTGAAGTTGATCTTAAATTTCATGTCAAGTGGCAATAAAAAAAGTCAATTTAACTTGCTATAAGCGGTAGGAACCCTGCTTTCTCAAGCAAATTCAAGATGCTTGTCATATCTAGCCAACCATACAAAGCAAAGAAAGGGCTATGGCTCAGTCAGTTTTACAAAGAAAGACTGCTTTCTGACACACTGTGAGTGATAACATATGGCACAAGTCCTTTGTTTTGAATTTTGCCTTTAGCTTTTTGGAGTCAATTCTGTCTACAGTATTTGCAAAAATATCACTGGAGCTACTGGACAGATTTTAATGAAATACTAATAAAAACAAACAATAACTGGATGTAAAATCACAATTGATAACTTAGGAAAAAGACAGATGGTTATAACACAGTTTGACAGATAATGCTAAATTGTAGTATTGTTGTAGATAGTCATCCACAACATTTATCCTGAGCTCTCACCTGTTAAAGTCTCAAACCAGATTTACACTGTGTGCGGCTCTTCTCCACTGTGCACTTTGCCACCATTTGTGACATACTCTGAGTTACACTGTATCTGCTCCAACTGAACGCCCAAAGGTGAAGCATGTGCGAGAGCTGTGAGCTCATTCTGTGAAAGATTGTTGTCTGTCTTTTTTTACTCCCATTTATTTTCAAAATGTTAGTTTGAGACTTTTGTGTTTCAGAATAAAATACATGTTTTGATTGTATTATACGTGTATGCAAAGCCATTTGTGATCATCATAGGTTGACTTTGCATTAGCTCCGGTGCCTGGCAAAAAATAGACTCTGGTACAATTTTGGCAAAGGTCTGTGCGCAATCCGCCACTCTGCTGAGGTAATATAGTGTAAATAACCACAATGACTATAAAGGCCTAGTTTTTACTATGGAGTTTGTACTGCAATGGAGTGGACGATATCTAGAGCAACAATAACCACCTTTCCATCCAGCTGTAATTCGACTTTTGAGCAAACTTTTAAAATGTTGCAAAAAAGATTTAAAAAATAAAGCAAATTAGGTGTGTTTCCATCCACTGGTTTGAAGTGAATAACCAGGCTACACAAAGCAAAATTTTGTCAGATGTTAAGCATGGCTGTAATAAAAATGAAGTAGAGGTCACAAACTTGCAAGGACCACACAATGGAAAGACGTTTTCAGGAATGTGTTGCATTCAGACAAGTTGTAATTATTCTGTAACATCAACTAGTACTGGCCACGTTACATGCTGTCCAGAGACGTGAAGAAAGAAATGTAATTCTTATGGGAATATCCGGTAAGATGCCATCAGTGAGAACAGCTGATCGATCATGTAAACTGTGGAATGATCTACCACTACAGGCCAGACAGTCTCTTTCACTCGCTGTCTTCAGGTATCGTTTAAAAACACACTGCCACTCCCTTGCCTTTGAGTCTGTTTGAGTTGGTGCAAAACCTCACTGTGTATCATAACTCTGTTCTATGTGTACTGTAAATATAAATGCTCCATATTTTTATCTGTATTTTGACTGTATTTTGACTATGTCCTGTTGTTTCTGTCTATTGTACAGCACTTTGGTTGGCCTTGTGCTGTTTAAAGTGCTTTATAAATAAAAGTGGTATGGTATGGTATGGTATGGTATGGTATAGTATGGTATGGTATGGTATAGTATGGTATGGTATAGTATGGTATGGTATGGTATGGTATGGTATGGTATGGTATGGTATGGTATGGTATGGTATGGTATAGTATGATATGGTATAGTATGGTATGGTATGGTATGTATGGTATAGTATGGTATGGTATAGTATGGTATGGTATGGTATGTATGGTATCGTATGGTATGGTATGGTATGGTATGGTATGTTATGGTATGGTATAGTACGGTATGGTATAGTATGGTATGGTATGGTATAGTAAGGTATGGTATGGTATGTTATGGTATGGTATAGTACGGTATGGTATAGTATGGTATGCTATGGTATGGTATGGTATGGTATGGTATGGTATGGTATGGCATGTTATGATATGGTATGGTATGGCATGTTATGGTATGGTATGGTATGGTATAGTATGGTATGGTATAGTATGGTATAGTATGGTATAGTATGGTATGGTATAGTATGGTATGGTATGGTATGGAATGGTATGGTATGGTACGGTATGGTATGTGAGGTCAATGTTCGCTACGTCAGAACTTATTCAGCAAATAAGTTTCCATCTCCCCTTTCGTGCATTGACTCTTTTTCGGAAAATCCAAACACTACCTCAAGCCAGCGTAAAAACATTTTTATTTTTTGTGAAATTGAGGAAGGTTTTCTGCATTTTGCCATTTTCATCAACTTTTTCTAATGCAGTACTTCAAAATGCACATAAAAAATGTGATGGAAACACGATTAATATCGCATATGCTGGTGCTTAATGTCATATAAAGGGGTCATTGACAAGGTATGACCAAAACTCCAGTCTCTTCCTGGGGGTGGCGGATGATTCCTTCAAAGAATCCTGGGCCTTTTCCATGTGTGGTATAATCAAAATGACCGGAGGCCTTTGTAGCTGACAGGTGATTGTTGCTCTCTGTCTGCGAAGCGCTGCAAAACTGAAATGAAGCCATGTCAGCAAGAGCGTGGCAAAGATCCATCCCTCATGTGTCAGATTCCTCCTGTTCCCCTCGAGTCCACGCTTTGGCATGAGATGCATCGCTCCCAGTTTCTGAATCCCCGCTTGCATTCCAGTGCTAGCAATCAACAAACAATAAGCAACAACAACAACAAAAACACGGATAAAAAAAAGCACAAGAGAGTGGCTTAAATATTTTAAAGACCCTCCGCTTTTTTTTGTTATTTTTTTTTTGAATGGCGTTTCACTCTCAGGATGCTGTGTATACTTGTCTGCCTGCTGTTTTGGCTGCCTCCCCCCACCCCCACCGCCCCGTCTGTCTCCTAATAGAAATCTTGATAGAAATATCAGAAGGAGATTTTAATCACAAGGGTGTTGTGCATGCTTATTTATCTAAACCACAAAGGAAGAAAAGAATCTTCCAGCCGACGCTGTCACCCCTCTCACACAGCAGCCTCTGTCAGGGAGAAATGTGCCTAAAGACACGTCTCCCCGTTCGGCGTATGTAACACTTGCCAAACTGCAGCAAGCTTAACAGCAGCCGAGAACAAACGGAATGAGGAAGCGATAGGAAAATAAGATCGAATGAAATGTTTCCTAGAGTCAAATACAGTGTGTTAAAGGAGAGCCTTGAGAGAAAACATTCAGGGGGAGAAGGTAAACACAACCATTAAGTTTCTAACTGAGACAGAGTGCAGAGGGAATCTTTTTTTCTTTTTTTTTGGATTGCGCTTTTGTCTCCTGATCCTCCTCCGCCACCGCCTCCCCTCCCCTCCCGCTCCTCTTTCCAAGTCTCTCTTTGTTTTGTTTTGTTCCTCAGGGTGTTTTGATGGGGACAAATTTCTAAATCCATCACTCAAACATTTCATTTAAACTTCTGAAGAAAAGAAACGGCTCTCGCCAGAAGGGGATGAACGCCGTTATCGATACTTTTCCTCGCCGCCTCACCCCAACACTCAAGTCGTCGCTCACTGTACAAAAAGTGGGGGGATGTAACCATACTGCCCCCCCACCCCCCGCCCCTTCCGTCTATAAAGTTATTGGCAAGAAACTCCACTGAATCTGACACGCGCCTTCCTAATTTTGTCTGTAATAAATAAATTACAGCACAAATAAAACGTTGAGGAGAAGATTAAAAATAAAGGGGGGTGTCAGAGTAAAGTCAGTCGTGTTCAATTAGGGCCTAATAACCAATGTTCTTTCGAAAGTTGGCGGTAATTTGAAGCTCCCCGATGTGTTCATACAGGCCTTTTCTACTCATCTGCACATAAAAAAGGAGCAGTTCAGAAATTGTTGTCCCAAAGTAAGTTCTAAAAGGCCTTCAAATCATTAAGTTTGAGTTTTCAAAGAGCTGCCGATTGAAAGCCAATGGGAAAGTCCTCACGCTTTTATCTGGGATGTTAAAGAAAAAAGATGAGGATCTTGAGCCTGGGCCTTTCAGATAAGTGAATATATTTAATTTTTGAAAGAATCACAGACTCTGTGTCTTTGGTCCTTATGCCTGCTGGGAGCTAGGCGTGAAGAAGTCAAAGTTTTTTTTCTTTTTCTCTCCCCCCTTCTACATCTTTCACCCGACTGTACTCATGAAGAGGAATAGACCCTGAAACCTCACTGGACCTCAGAGTTGATTTATTTATCAGGTCTACTGTGCTCCCAAGCGATAGCTGTGTGTGATGGATACCCAAGGGGTGGGCCTTCGCAGAGCAGTAGCCCCCTCCTCCTCTTCCTCCACCACGTTTTCTTGCTGTGGCATCAGAGCTTTAGGCCTGACACAGTGGCTTTTTCATCGCGTGGCACGGCTCAAACCCCTCCTAATGAACACCGAGAGGGGCTTCTGCTCGCTTCTGTTCTATCTCTTTGCTTTCTTTTTGACCCAGCGTTAAACACAGACAGGTTAGGCTTTGCAGTCCCCACGAGTTCCCCATCAGCTCCTCTGTGTGGCTCAGACGGAGAGCTGGACCACACCATCCTATCCATACGCTCCAGCTGTTTGCTGAGCCCTGGGAGAGCGCTCTGTCACCCTGCCAAAACCTCACGCCTGGAAACTTCTGCAAACTGCATTAAACAAAGAGGAAAACAGAGAAATAAACTTATTCAATAATCAGACAATAAACTCCCCCGAAACAACTGAAACAATAAAAAAAGAAAAACTAATAAACTACAGACAAAAAATAAATAAACTTAAAACGTCGGTCCCTTGACGTCTAATGGTCCCAAACAGTCCTTTTGTTATTTGCTTCAGAATCTCTGATTGGTAACAGAAAACATTTGTTTGTTGTTGTTTGGTTTTCGTTGCGGTGTTCCAACATGTTTACAGCTCTGGGACCTGATGATACCAAGAACATCTGGCTTTTGTGCATAGCTGAAAGAGTCCACATATATTATACATGATGTTCTGTACATCTGCCAAAGAACCAATCTGTGTGGCCCTCAGTCAGTGCAAACACGAGCGCAGGTGATAGCACACGCAGGCAAGAACACCATTAGCTCGTTTTATCATTTCACTTAGCTCGGAACAGTTCAGAGCTACTGGTGGGATGAGTTTTGTTGCGTTTGAAGGCAGCTGGAGTTACACTCTTGAGGTTTTTGTTTTTTTGTTGTGAAAAAAAAATCTCTGAGAAAAACAGATGGATTGCCAGTGGTGTTGCAGACAACACCTGAAATCTGTCAATAGTTACACCGCGCTTGGCATGAGTGGTAAATTAGCTGAAACCATCAATTCTCTTGACATAATAAACACCTCTTATCTGTGGAAAATTAACTTTTGTGTTGCTCTCTGTTGTACTCTCATGCATTGATGGGTAATTAAACTAAAGACACGTTCACTTGCCTGCAGCGATGTAAAATAGTTTACATCAATTACGTCCCACTCAGGGACAGAACACTCAAATGACTATGATGGAGACTTTTATTAGTGATTAGCATCAGAGCAGCTGCTCATCTTATCTGGTACTTTTTATGGTTTTACACAGTGGTTGGCACAGCTAACCTAAAAAATAGGTTCACTAATCACTAATTTGCTAAAGAATATTAGCTACGCTATCGCAAAACTGCTAAACAGAAAGAAAAATTCAAGCTAATGCTAACCACTAAGACAACTCACTCAGTCTGCGGCTGTGTCACAATTCATGGGTTGCAGCCGATGTCGGCCGCATTCGTCGGCCACTGACGTCACGAACTCGCACCGTAGGCTGTCCTAATTCGTCGGTGCCTACGAATGCGGCCGACGTTTTCGAGTTTTTATCGACTGCATCTGAGTAGGCTGTACGGCCGACAGTATCCCAGAATGCATTGCGCCGTGGGGAATTTTTCAGCAAATCAAAAATGGCAGATAAACTATCGACCAAAGAATTAGTCTTAAATGTAAGTTTTTTTAACCTTGCTAATGCATTAAAATGTTAAACAGCATACAGAATATTAAACAAGTTTAATATTTTGTGTATTTAAGTGTTACGGTTTTAAAAATAGTAAAGTTTTCCCTCCCTTAAAATTACATTTTTTTTCCTATTTGTTTTATTTTTAGCCCATGCACTTGGAATAAGATTGATGCATGCCCAAAGGCTCATGGGACATTTCATAAATTGATCGAATGAGTATTTGTAGTCTTATAACTTGTGAAAATCTAAATGTGTGTTTAAATCTAAACTGTCTCTTGTAGTTACGTGTATTTCATGTTTAATTTTAATATAATATAGTGCAAAAATAAAGTCAGCATCAGGAGTAAAAGTGGAATACAGGTGGAAAGTCGCGGGCCAAATCAAATGGCTTGATGGGCCAAATTTGGCCCAAGGCCCCACTGTGATGCTGACAAATACTTATTTTTTAAATAAATTGGACTGGGACAAAATCTTTTTGATTAAAACATTTATCCCTATTAGAAACAGGACTAAAAATCATTACAAAACGGTTTTTTTGTCTGATTCTATTTATAATTTATGCTCAGTTAACCATAGCACAAGATCAAATTTAATTGTGACGGGTTTATGATAAAGAGAGGCAGATGTAATAAAATAAAAACGATGTCATTGTTTTCGTGGTTTTTAGGGCACATAGTGATAGTAGGCATGTCTCAAAGGCTTGTAAAAGTTTTATGATCCAACAACAATTGAGTTTTTTTAATTTTCATTTTCAAACACTTTTGTCATCTAAAGTTTCAGTAAAACACAAAAAAGTCTATATTAAATTTCCTGCAAAATCTCACGTTTTTGTGTCCTGATGCATCTCAGTAATCCAGGTAAAAAATCAAAAAGAAAAAAAATTGTGTAGGTCTTCTGGACGGGTTCTTCTTTAATGAAACGTTTCGTCTCTCCTCCAAGAGACTTCTTCAGTCTGAGAGTTTCAGGCAAAATTCAGGCTTTTAAGCCCAGCCTCCATGTGACTGATACTCACATCACATGGCTATCATTGACCCCTAATTAACACTTATTGTTAACAGGGGGGGGAGTGATACTGGCGATAGCCGCGCTGTAGGAGGGGTCAACTGAAAACGGAGGCCTCCACCTCTGTTTAATGATGGACGGTCTTTCT
>NW_013952957.1:174068-175647 GCF_001266775.1 Austrofundulus limnaeus
ACGTCCGTAATGCACACCCGCCTTCAGAGTCAAGAACCAATCAAATTTTGTGAAGACAAGCGATCTGAGAGCGCGATTCAAAAACGCTGCGATCGCTATCGCGTCCCGTGTGTCGGGTTTCACCCTGGCTGCGATGACAGCCGCTAATCGCTGTAGTTTGTCGCTGCCCGTGTGTCGAGCCCTTTAGATGAGACATAATATAAAAATAAAACACACTGCAATGATGTAGAACACAAGTGAAACCTTGTTAACTTTGTTTCACTTTCACTTATATGGAAAAAATTTACAAGGATCCCTTATTTTTGAAGACAAAATTAAAAAAAAACAGATTGTTGGATTTACATAAACAAGTTTTGCCAACAATTTCCACTAAACGGAGTTGAGCAAATATAAAGCCATTTTTTTCATTTGGATTTAAAGAAACTGGGAAAGTTGTTTCACCACTCAACTCTGTGAAAATTAATTTCGTTAAGTAAATCTACGAAACTGTTTTTTAAGTGAAAAAGTAATAGAATTACAGTATTTATCAGCTGACTGAGTACATTTGCACCGTACAGGTAAAGAGGTAAAAACGGCTCAAAAGATCATTTTGCACGACAACAGATCAGCTCATAATGGCTTTTCCAAGCAGTCAAAGTTGGAGACTGCAACCAGATTGAGAGTCGACACTCAGAACACACAATCCTGATCCTAAAAGGGATCAGATAAATCCAGTCCACTGAGTAATGCATCTCACTCTTGGCTTACAGTGCAAAATCTGTCTCCCCACATAATGCAGCACACCTCTTGCCTTATGTGTCACATCTATTTGCTGTCAACTAGGGCAAGTGTGTGCTCAACATGTCGCATGATCCGCACTTCTGTTCTCACAGGAAAGTTTCACTGTTCCATGCTGTCTAGCCGTGAGAGTGATAATTGGATAATGAGTAAATAAACAGCTGGAGTCTTCGTGTTTTAGCTCAAGTAAAAAAAAAGGCTAAATGTAGGACTACAACTGAGCTACGAAGTCAAACAGACACACACACTAACACACATGACACACACAGTCATCTCCGCTGCTTCCAACACTACCGAAGCAAACTTGTCATGGAAGGAGCAGCTATTTGGGGGCCATCTTGTTGTGTGTGTGTATGTGTGTGTGTATGTGTGTGTATGTGTGTGTGTCTCCCTGGCTGAACTGTGGGGAACAATGACAGGAAGGAAGCAGGCTGGAGGTGAGTGAGGTGTGAGAGCCCTACGAGTGTGTATCCAAGCCCTAATTAACTCTCTGCTGCTTCCTCTCTCGCTGGCATCCCTGCCTTCCTGGGGCACATGCCAGTTACACGGATGCTGCGCGTTTCCTGCACGCGCACGCCGCTCTCCTTTGTGTGTGTGTGTGTGTATTTGCGAGGTATCACTGTCACTGCCGTTTGTTTCGGCTCCCACCCCCCTCACACACACACACATTCCCCCCGTGCACCAACGCTGCCACCAACGCTGCTCGCCTGGCACGCCCGGCCTCCTGTGTCAGGTTTTGTGAAGCATACCGAAGCCACCGGATGGAGCGTAATTACCCTCCGCTTGCTGTGAACCCTTGTCC
>NW_013952957.1:177020-178376 GCF_001266775.1 Austrofundulus limnaeus
CCCCCCCCCACACACACACACAATTTTTCTTCCAAAATCAATAATGAGTATAATGTTAAATTAAAATGTTGAAAAATCTGGAATTAACTGACCAGACTTAGCCTGGTAAGGTGTGTGGGAAGGCAAGGGTCAGGCTACTTGTTTCAGCCACGGTCATCTTCATTCTAGGCTACATCTTCTACCTCAGTGGTTCCCAACCATTTTAGACTTGTTTACCCCCAGCCATTCTGCAATACCACTAGTACTCCTTCAGTCAAATGTAAGGATGATTCTCCAAAACTATAAAGTACAACAACTGTTTATTAAATGAAAATTATTTATTTAACCCCACAGAACATTTAATTCTCAGGCATTTTATTATTTTCAAAGAACGATTAAAGATAAAGATAAAAATGTTGCCTTGAAAGTGATCAAGTAATTAAATAAGTAAGACAGGTAATGGCGGGTGCAGAAAACAGCAACGTCCAAAATACATCAGAAATTCACCCAAATGAGCAAATTCTGTGAGATTCTGCTTTTTATACTGGATCCCATTGGGTGTCAAATCCGTGATTTCCGCATGGCTATTTTTACTTATTTTTTTGGAAACCTGGGAAATTTTTCCACGTACCCGCCGTAATATGATCGCGTAACCCAAGGGGTACTTGTACCCCTGGTTGGGAATCACTGTGCTGCAGTTTGTCCTGCTGGAGTGTGATGTGATTTATGTCATACAGGTGTGATGGAGTGAGTTCAGTCCAATAGGATGTCAGAATGGTTTATATTTACTCTTCTCATCCAATCACAATCAAACTCACTCTATCCATGGGCTCCATGTGTCTGGATAGATTTATATTTATTATTTTTTTTTCTGAACAATGAAAATATGGAATAAAAACAAGTCAAAGTTAAATAGAAATGAAATGCTTTTTTGCATTTTTAAAAAGTAAGGAGTAGAAAGTACAGATAACTGAATTAAAATGTAAGAAGTAGAAGCAAAAAGTAGGCTGAAAAATAATTACTCCACTAAAGTATAAATAACCAAAATTACTACTTAAGTAAAGTAAAAAAGTATTTGTACTTAGTTACTTGACACCTCTGCTAAGGAATCAAACCAGGTGAACTCGACACAGCTCACTTCAATCCCAGGCGGAAGCTGTGACGGCACTTCCTTTGAAGCGTGGGCTGCAGCAGTCCCGGAGAAGCACCGTGTTAAATGTCCGTTGTTTCACCGGGTTGAGGGTTCTAATCCTCGTGGTTTCTCCAGTGGAGCCTCCTCAAAGAGGGATGCCCTGGGAGTGCAGGTGCTTTGAGCAGGGACTAGCCCTCTTCCTCTGGTCCTTACATGTGAGCTCCTTGATTTTAATGAGGCCACAT
>NW_013952957.1:179424-182491 GCF_001266775.1 Austrofundulus limnaeus
ACACACACACACACACACACACACACACACACACACACACACACACACACACACACACACACAAACACATTTGTGTCTTTTTTTTAATGCCGTAAAAAAATAAAAAATAAAAAACAACCAGACAGGTGACATGGCTCTCTACAGTTATTCCTGGCTGCACAGCATTACTTTCACTATCATGATCAAACGGACACCAGTCAACCAACCATCTCCCCTCCCAAAACAGAAACACAAAAGGCAACAAGCAGGAAATATATATTGGATGTTAATATTGGCCCAGCTTTACTTATCAGACTGATAATGCAAATAAACGACCAACATCGGTCGATATCGATGTTTATGCCGATATATCGTGCATCCGAAGTAAGGATGTTAAAAAGATGTCTAACCATGAATACTTCCTAAATAATACCTAAAGAAATACAGTCATGTTAACCAAATAATGATGGTTTGCGTATTTCAAATAATTTTTTGATGATACAAGTAATGCTTAGTCACAACTGAGCAGTTTGATTGTATGCACTAAGTTTGTTTCTCTTTAAACATTCGATTTTTTAGATGCATCAGTTGGAGTCTGACATTTATTGCATCTGTCAGCTTTATTCTGGTGTTCCAGCCTCGTGTTTTGCTTTCCTTTTCACTCTTTATGTCACTGCTGGTTTGTTGCACTGAAACTTTAACAAGTAAAGCATAAAATAGTCAACAACGATGCAGCTTAACCACACTGGTTCTTGCAAACTCAATTATTTTAAAATTTCCATTGGATTTTGATAAGTAGCATAAAGGAAAAAAAAACTTCACATTCCACTTAATTCAAGATTTATTTTCTGAATGATGCTCAGATTTTGAGTTGACAAAAACTTTTTTTTTCCTTTACCAATGTATTTTTTCCCCTATAAGTTTTAGCTCTCCTCATTTTGTTTTTCCCACATCGAAAATAAATAAATTCATGTTTTTTAAATATTTTATTTTTGGACAAATTGTGCATTTTTTTCATTTATTTTTATTTTTATCTTTATTCACACTCAAAAAACAAACAAAGAAATTACATACAGTGGATTTAATAAAAAAAAGTCAACTGTTTCAGCTACACTGAATTGAGTAAAGGTAAAACATTTATTTTAAAGTAAATTTAAACCAGACCCTTTTTTTAAATTAAACCCACTGCATCTGTTTTTTGAGTGAAATGTTTTGACTTGCAGATCCTGAGTAGTAAAATCAAAATATCTGTTATCATTTTAATGCAGAAACAATATCGTCATTTCATTAGTAATATTAAAAACAAACCAATTAGTAGAAAGCAATGCATTTATATTTTATTGAAATAAATTTGGAAACATTTCAAATGTGTTTACTTATTTTAAACCAGATTTTATGTAATGATGTGTACATTGAAAATACATGTCTAATATTGTTCTTACATTAAAATTACCCTCAGAGGAAAACTTATGAATACTCAAGTGAACATTTAAAAGTTGTAGTTGTTTTTAACAAGCAGAAAATAAACTCCGATGTGATGGCTGCACAACAGGAAGTCTGTTTACAGCAGATTCCTTCTCATCTGGCCCCACTCACACTTTATCTGACTTGCTGGGATTCTAGTAGTCGATGCTTACATTTTATTAATTTTGTAGCTCTAAACTTATATTATTTAGCCATTTTTGTTCTTTCGCTTTAACTGTTGCCTGCTCAGAAGCAGGAGTCAGCAACACTTACACACTCTTTGGACTTAAAATGTGAGGACAGACTCCGAATCAGTTTTGCATAGAAAGAAGGGCAAAAACAAACCTGAAGGCTGTTTTTAGGTGAAGATGTTTGCCTTTAAACCTGAGCAACGTGTGACTTCAGAGCAGCACTCGTGACATTGTCAGTTGTTTTCTATTCACATGTAACTGACACATGTTTCAGTGTGGGCTCCTCTAACGTCGCTTGTCTTGGTTTCGGTGCCGTCTCGTCCCTTCGGCTTCACTGTGTGTTCCTCCTGCCGTGTGGAGCTCAGCAGTTAAAGGCCGATTTATTCTTGCGGGTATCAGGCAGCCTGGTCCTGAGGGAACGGGCTCTTTCATGCACAGTTAGTGCACTCGACTCAGCACGGAGATGCTTTCAGATGGAAAAGCCATGTTTAGAGGACGTCTTATGAGACATTAAAGCACCACTGTTTCATTGTTTTAGTTCTTCCTAAATGTCACTTTTGTCTCTTGAGCCTGCCCCTTCACTGCAGTGTTGTGAAAGGCCCTTCCTGTACTCCCACCGAGGGTCCGTTTGAAAACAGGAGCAGAACGTAAACGCTCGGCTCGGACCACCGCTGCTGTTTTCATCTGTTTCTCTGAATGCAATATTTATCCTGAGACGAGCGGGACGAGTCAGGACCTGTTTACAAAGCACATTAAGAGGTTTTTGTTTTGTTGACAATAATTCTTAAATATCTGGATGTGTTTCATTTAGTAAATTTCATTCAGACGTTTCAAAGGTCAGTAACAGATTCCTGATATAAAAGTATTATTACGAGACTTTCTGATCAAAAATTTCTGAATAATAACATAAATGCTGACTCATTATTATTGAAGCTTATTTGCTTGTAATTCGTTTGCAACCCAACTGTTTCTGCATACTTTCTGCTTTTTTTAATCAATTCGTTTAATAAAACATTTAGCTCATTCTGGAATAAGTTGCTAAAACTTAGCTTTTTTGTAAATTTGTATATTTTAATATTTTTTCTTTCATTGACAATTTCTACCAAAGAAATACGTTCAAAAACACTGTTCTCTTTGAAATCTGATTCAGCATACTTGCCTTTTTTTCTAATGCTACTTTGAGCTTTTAAAGAGTAACTTACACCAAAATTAACTTTTTTAGCTGATAAACTGTCTAGAATGTGTCTAAAATGTTATATAGTACTGTTTATCTGCTAATTTTGATGTTTTTGTGCGTATTTGTTCAAATCTGTAATATTTGGTATAAAAACGTCTTTTTGCTGCTCATATGGGTAGAGCAGTGGTACTGCAGGCTAATTTGCATATTGGTTAACGGCTCTCCACGGTGACGTGTCTTCTCCACAGTTTCGTCA
>NW_013952957.1:184286-194950 GCF_001266775.1 Austrofundulus limnaeus
CTTTTACTCCTCTCTCAAACCAACGTTCCTCCCTATCAAGAATGAGAACATCCTCATCTCTGAAAGAGTGACCGCTGGCCTGTAAATGACCGCTAGCCTCTTTTAGCTAGGTTTTTGTGTCTTCTAGCTACTTTTTTGCTACTGTTAGCCAGCCTTTTCCTGCTTTTAGCTGTTGTGCTATTCTTGACTTTTAGCAAATGATTGTTACTTTTAGCTAGCTTTCTGCTTCTTCTTGTAGCTTCACCAAATTTATTTTAACTTCTGCAAGTTTCAGGAAAGTCATTCAACACACAAAAGTCAGTGTATTTTGATGTAAAAAAATTTTTTTTTTTCAGTAGTGGTTCTTTCCAGTTAACTTACTGGAAAAAATATTGTCCAACAGTAAAATGCATATCTGACACTTACCCAGTAAGTACAGAACAACATGTAACCAAATACAGCCTAGTTCCTGTAGGTAGCAGGTACACCTAATGATAATTACCAGGTAATTATACATTGGTCTTCTTTTAAAATCTAAATTTAAAATGAGACATATACAGTATATTACAATTTTAATGGGTTTTATTTATTTGGATGGAGAAACGGGTTTGTTTCTTCTGTTCACATCTCGTAAAGGTTTTTCATGGCCGATTGTTTTGTAAATCCTTAAACTGAATAAAGTCATATTCAGTGATACACAGACATCAGGAGTTTGAGAGGATGAAAAAAGACAGACATGAGCAGAACTCATTAGATCGTGGTGCTTCCTCGAGTTTATGGAGAACAGCAACTGTAAAGACCGTCAGAGGTGGGAGCAGTGACCCAATTCAGTGATTAAAAAAAGAAGAATTTATAGTAAGTGCTGGGAGGTGTGACCTTTCCTCTGCTCAGCGATGCTGCTTTAGGTGAGAGGAAATGGTTCGTGTGGATTCAGATGTTTATGAAATGGTGGAAGATACGCTGTGACTGGAACTGATGGTTTCTACAGACTCATCAGGCGTCTGAGAGTGAACCTGTGTTCAGGGAAATCTCTTCTTAGCACCTCGTGTTTTTTTGGTGGGGACATTAACATCAGTGGTTATGGATCACGTTTGGAAACAGCTGGGTGAAAAACAAGTTGGAATGTCATTTATTGTGTAACAATTTTGTGTCACGTTTTGCCAAAACCATGAGCCGAGATGTCATGCTTTGGAGTTTTTCCTTTAATGTGTTTGTTCAGTGGAGATACCACATCAGCCAAACCAGGGGTGCACAACTCTACTCAGAGCAATTTAGGCATGTCACCTCAAACAAAGGTACATTATTGTTATTCAGTACGAGTACTTTTATGGTATAAGTGCGGTGGCAAAGGCACTGAGCTTTTTGAATATTTACTGTTTGCAGACATGAGCAAATGGCATCGCTATTGTTAAAGTTCACCAGTAATGCAAATTAGTATTTATTTAAGGAAATGCATACTGTAGTTACCTGTCATGTCAGAGTTTAAGATCATATTTTGTTGTAACTATTTTGTCACTGCTCAGAGTTTGTGTGAATAACTCTCAGCTCACTTTGAAAACATTTAAGTCCATCTGTAAAATAATTTAATTTTATCCATTTTGTGTCAACAAATGTTGATTAGCTGTGAATTGAAATGACCCAAAAAGTAACCAGTTATATCTAATGAACTTTTGAACCAAACAAAATAAAAATTTGTCCCAGTGCATTCCAGTAATCCAGGTTAAAAAAAAAAAACTAAGTAGGTCCTCTGGGCAGGTTCTTCTTTAATGAAACGTTACGTCTCTCCTCCAAGAGTTTCAGGTGAGCTCAGCCTTATAAGCACCGCTTCCACATGGTGGACAAACAGGTCTAACAATGACAATTAAACCTGTGTTCATGTGCAAAAGAGGACCATCAGCCTATATATAGATTGTTACCGATCTGATTGTCACTTATAGAAAATAAAATGTGTTAAAAAGTGTTTAAATGGCTCCTGGTCAATTTATACTTCTGCGTTTTTATACTTTGCAGCTTTGATCAACACTTACCAGTACTTAAAAAAACTTGTTTCTGCCACTCAACTGAATTGAGTAAAGGTAACATATTTACCTTACATTGACTTTAAGTCAATAAATGCGTTGACATAGTTTTTTCCTTAAATTAAATCCACTACATCCGTTTTTTTGAGTTGTCCAATAGTCAAAAGTATGGTTTTAAAATGAAGAGGCAGATTTGAACCAGTTTCATTCGTCTTCTTGATATTTTGTGTCCGAAATTTACGCATCAGAACTGAATGATAAATTGAGTCGCAGAACTTCCTTCTTTTTGCTGCAGGAGAAGGAGAGATCTTTAACTGCCAGCAAAGAAAAACAAAACGTATTACACAAATTAATACATGTCATTAAACCTCTATTCATCAATCTGTTTTCTCCTCTCAACCCACTTGACCCTGTGCAGGGTTGAGAGGAGGCAGAGCCTATAATGATATTTGAAATAATAGTCATTTCGCACCCTCTTGGTACGAAATGGTAAACACTGGGTGAAAAACGACAAGCACTTTGTTTAAAATTGGAGGTCAATTCGATAGAAGTACATAATGATTAGCGCTCGTTTTGGTTGTAGCCAAATCTTCACTCTGACCTGAGAACAGAATAAAGACTGGAACAACCTGCCTCAGAGGTTAAAAGGAAAGCAGACTAGTCAATAAAATAGTTTATTTAAAGGCACAGTGTGTAGGATTTTGTCAAGTCTTTTAGCCAAAATTGAGATAATCACTAATGACAATAATAAAAAACATGTCTAATCATTACAGACAAAGATCTTGTTTTATTATTTTTACCTTATGAAAAGCTGTTTATATCTCCATGGTCGCGGGTCGCCAGTACAGGCAGCCACCATCTTGTCTACGAAGGCTCATGAAGGACAAACTGCGGTGGCGGCGTCAAAAACGGTTTTAGTTGTAATACTATAAATGTAATATTTGTTGTCTGTCATTGTAGCTGGGATAATTTTACTTATTAAAGCTCATAATCTTACCACTTGAAACATCACTAGCCCTGAAGCTGCTGGTAGACATCGCGGTTGGAATTATCAAAGGTTTTTGACACCTGAGAGACACCGTAGCAACTCCTTTGCATTTGGAAGCAGGGAGTGGGGGTGGGGGGAGGACCAGGGAGGATGATTCAACCACTAGATGTTGCTGAACACAACAAATCCTACACACTGTGCCTTTAAAAGCAAAATTATACAACACCCTCAAAAAAATGTGTTGAAATATGTCATTGAAATCAGTCGTGTCCAACCAGTGAAAACTGGGATATCCAAAACAATCTGACCCTGGAGAAGAAGAAGACAGAGGGCAACTGCACAAACTGCAGCTTTTCTTTTGTGGAGCGTCAACTCCAGGTGTTCCCAATTAATTTGGTTGCTCCAAACAATGTGATCTGTTCATTTTAACAGGTTAAACCTAATTACCAATCTGTAACACACACAAGTGACAGAGCAAACGTACCACAAATTAAAAACAGGAAAGAAAGCCACCAAAAATAACACGATAAAAAAACCCTGCAACAAACAGAACAGGAACTCTGTAAATTACCAGATGTGTGAGTAAACCAGGGACTAGAAAAATTAAACAAACTTTCAACTTTAAACTTCATTATGACAAAGATTTTTGCCATTCCTCTTTTTTCTTTATAAAAACGGACACTTTGCTTTATCGTCAGTGAAAAAAGTCAAACTTTAGTCCTTTACAGCAGTCAAAGAAAATCCCGGCTTACTCTGAGAACCTAAAGGAAATAATAATAAACAGCAGTGCAAACTAGGACATAAATAATGTAAGGTTACAGCATGAATTTACTATCACAAATCTTTTCATCCCCTAGGCGAGATGGGTTTCCATATGTTTCAGCAAGCAGGACTCTGTACTTCTGTGCATGAGCCGAATAAAAAGGGGTCCTGACACGAGCACTGAAATCACTTGATCTCTGAATTATAAACACATCACAACAGAGATTTGTTGGTCGGACGTTCCTCCACATCACAACTAATGTTCTCCGAGAGCTGCCATTTCTCAAGGTAGGATTAAAATTCATGGACAAGAGCGTCGCCGCCGCCGCCGCCGCCATGGCTCGCTCGCCACGGCCTGGAACCGGCTGCCCAGGAAAACAAATATTTTTTGCCGAGTGGCATTGGTTGTGAAGTACATACGTCCCGCAGCTCTGATTTTACATCCTGTCACATTAATGATTCAATGCACTCAATATAAATATTAAAAGTAATAGCTTCGCTATTCAGCTATTACTTCGTCATTCCCTGAAATCATCATAAAACATTCAGAGCCTTTTAGAAAATTTACACACTTGAATTTGATGGCAGGGAAAGGAGGCTGTCAGAGTGCGAGGTCCTGGAAGCTTAAATAATAGTGGAAAGCTGTTTATGGAACATGCTTTATTTATTCATCATCTCAGAGTGAGGACTGCAGTTTAGATGGAGAAGCAGAAACACAGGGAGGGTGAGACACTGAGAGAGAGAGAGGAAAAAATCAAAGGAAGACCTATCTGGGTGGGGCGGGGGGGGGGGGGTGGTGCTGAAACATAACTCTTCCCACAGTGTGGTAAAAGAAGGAAAAATGCAGAGTCCATGAGATTCTCGGCACAAGGTCAATCAATGGAAGGACTCTGAGTCCAGGAGTAGCTAATGGATTGTGAAGATGTGTAGCAGGGTTATGAATTTTTAACCAGTTCCTCCTCCAGCCCAGACCCTCCATAAATCAATGGCGACTTATTGTAGAGGATCAATTATGCAAACTTAAAAACATTTAATGACAGATAATGAAGAGGTCCTGTGGGGGTGGGGGCAGTGGGGGGGGTGGGGTGGCAGCGGTGAACTCGACATCGTTTTTGGTGCAGAAGTTTCAAGGCCACAACTTAAACACCTCAGCAGCAGCTTGTCTCAAATCCGTTAGAAATGCAAAAAGTTAGGCATTTCGTTTTTTTTTTCTGTACTTGAAACGATTTACCCCAAGCAGAGGAAAAAGACACGGCCACCATCAGGAGCTCTCCCCAAAGCTCATCATGAAAGATGCCCCGGGGCCGCCCCCTGTGGTAGTAACCTCAAATCACTGAGCTCTAAACAATGTTAAGCACAAGTGCGCACATTAAAACACTCTGTGCAAATCTGTCCCCTCCACTCACGTCGCGCACAATGCCTCTGACCCTGTCACCACATGCTTTTATGTAGTCTGTGTCCTTCGAACAATTCATGTTTAATGTAACACTTCTTCTTTTCCTTGTCTAGTCGAGTGTGCGGGCTGCAGCTGCAGCGGCTGTACCGCTTGTTACATCTCTATAGTAAGGTGATAATCTGCTTTGTAAAGTTCCATTTTAAGACAACTTTGGGAACCAGCAAGCAATCCAGACATGACAGCCATTTTTTTCCCCCACTCTCCTACGTCTGCTCAGTCCTTCAGACTGTTCGCAGCCGTCGACTTTGCTCGAACCGTGTGCACATTGCTTCGGAAACACGTCGGAGGGAAAATGAGGAGGATTTGAAGATGCACGGCGGAGGGGATCAAAGCGGATCTAAGCAAATGCTTCGTGGCTCAGGTCATTTGTGTTTATATCGCAGCAGGGTAATTCATTTTTTATTACTCTAGGTACTGTATCAATCCTGCTGACGGTTCTCTCCAGATGTTTGCGGGCGTCCCTGGGGTGTCTGAGCGGCAGCTACGGGGCTGATGGAGAAACTTAGAACCGAGCTCACATCTGTCCTCTTTGCCATCTCTCTTTTCCCTCCCTCTTGGAAGCAACCTTTTCATCCCTCTTGACAGTGGTAGAGAAAGTGCTTTCAGACTATGCTGAATTTCTTCTGTAAGTACAGTATGAAAAAAAAAAAGCTCGTCTTTTTTCAGAGACGCGTGTTTGGTTTGTTACTGTCGGTTCAAAATGCCAGAAGGTCATTCTTCCCTCCTTGTCTCTAGTGGCTGACGGAGGTAAAGAGGCACTTAGCTGCTGATGGGCTTTACTTCAGACAGGCCTCACTAGTGATTCCTTTGCCCCATTTCCTCTGGATATTTCTAAATGCACCTTTGAGACATATAGTTTTATAATTACATATCATTTGGAATGACATTTCCCTTGCTCTTTTACTGGACTGTGGTGTTGCGTTTTCTTGTCACTTATTAAATCCCTGGTTTCTGTAAATTAATACCATGATTTTTATATATTTCTTTAATTGTCTATATGCTTGTTTGTAGGTTTAAGCCAGTGTGAATACAGTATATACACCATATTCTGCTTTCTAACAGTGGCAAGTTTAAATTCAAAATGAAGGGACCATCCACCAGCCACAGTCGAAACAATCACAACAATTACCTTTAATGGAGGTCCGGAGGAGCCTTAAAGTAAAGTCTAAAGTGACTGAGTCAGTGCTGGGCTCGGTGCAGGTACATCTTCACGCTCTGCTGGGTCTTGTCCAGACAGGAGCGATGACCCAGAGTCAGGCCAAAATGTTTACTGGCAGATGTGTTTTAAAGCAGCTCTCCTTAGCTGGTCATGGCAGCGGAAAATACCCTGCTGTTCGCTGCATCTGCAATTCTCTGCTCTTCCCAATTCCACCTACAAAATCCTGACCTTTCAGAGAAATGATGGATGAGCTGGCCAAACTGTCGTTTTTGTGTGTGCGTTTTTTTTCCTTCTTCTTCTTTCTCATCTTTTTCTTTCTTTTGTTTTTTTTTCTTTTCTGTTTTTTTTCCATATCATTGAAGATGGAAGCTTTGTCTATGTTAGGCTCAGAGGCAAATCCTGCCCCTCCTTTTTGCTAGCTATTTCAAAACCGCTTTAAAGTCTGGTGCTGGCTCTGGCCGGTGCCCTTTGGCACTTGGCTTCTGTGCAGCGGTTCGCGTCAGGAGCTTCGATTTGAGATTTGCAGATGACATGAGCAGCGTCTCGCTCGTGGCTGTGGAGGTGGTTTAGCAAAGCGAAGACAGTAAAGTGTGATGTGATGTGACTGGGACTTCACATCACCGTGATAGATAAACTGATTCAGTTGGTTCAAAACACCGAGCGCCTTGTGCATTTTTATGTTTCTGTGAGTGTGTTTTACTATTTAGATTTTTTTAGGGGGGGTTCTGTTTGTTGTTGCCCAGATTACTGAATCTGTTTTGATTGCTTCCGTCACCTGAAGGCCTGTGTTTGAAATAAATCTCTGTCCCCGCCCCATCACATGGTGACATCATTCTTTCCCATGCTTACCGTGGATTCACCTCTTCAGACCCAGTTACAGCAATCACTTAGTAAAAATCACAAGGATGTAAATCCTCAGTTTTTCTATATCTAAAGCTAATCGTTCCACATGGTAATGTGTTGCTGACGGCCTGAAGAAACTTCACACTTCAGTGAACATCTTCATCTCAGTGTGGAAAATCTCTCTGCAGGTTTGTTCACCACCTCTTGATCAACTGTTGTTTTATTTGCTTTTTCTTTTTTTGCACAAACACAATCGTTACTTATAAATAGCGGGCGACTTAAATTCTGTCAGTATCATTTATTTTATGTTACCTTTATTTAACCAGGCAAATCTCATTGAGATCTCAGATCTCTTTTTCAAGGGTGGCCTGGGCCTTACGGCAACCTATTGTACATGTTTTGAGGGGTGGGGGAAACCGGAGTACCCAGAGAAAACCCATGCAAGCTGCAGGGGCGGTTCTAGGGGCGAGGCCACAGAGGCATTGGCCCCATCTGAAATCTGATTGGTCCCCTGAAGTGCCCCTGTCCTTCCATTCGTCTGTCTTTGCCCAAGAAAAATGATGGGGCTGCAGTTCCACTTCCAACCACTAGTAGTGCCAGTGAGTCAAATACAGTCTACCATGAAGCAAACTTACAGAAGTCTTTTTCAGTTTGAAAAATCCGGCAGAAAAAAAGTATTTTCCTGACAACGATGGCTAGATTTTGTGTTTGAGAGTATTTTATTTAAGTACAGTGAAAAAAAATCATGTAAAATTGATCAGGAGAATTTACTGTGCGAACTTTTACAAGTGTTTGAACATGTGACTGATTAAATATATAAACCTTACAAAAACTGGGGATTTGTGTGCAAGGATGTTGAACAAATACTTGGCTCCTCTATGAATATTGTGGCCCCTTGATGGCCCCTTACATTGAAAAATCCTAGATCCGCCACTGGCAAGCCGTAATGGTTTGTTTACATTGCCGTATTGGCTTACCTACCTGACTTTAATTCTAATGTCTCTTCATCTGTTTGCAATGCTCAGGAAATATGTAAAATCATTTTGTCTCATAGTGCAGAATGATAAGTTGGATTTCAATCTGAAATAGGGAATAAAAAACTAAAGCTCACTAAGTAATCACTTAGAGGATAAAATAAATAAACTGGTTGTGTACTGCAAAAATGATTCAAGAAGAATTTTCTACAAAAGCAACAGAAATTATTGTAAATCTGAATTAAAAAATTTAATTCCCCAAAAGACCAAAATATTTTTAAAAATGTCACGGTGAGAAGATAATACCAATTTGTACAGTAGAAAATATGACATATATGAAATGGACAAAGAAAGATGCACTAGCATGCTCTTTTGTGCAACAAATAGACTAAACTAAAAGCTAATAAGAACCCACTGATGTTTAATGGTCCAAGTACCACAAAGGATCAAAGGACATAACAAACAGAATCCAGTTTGCTTCAATGGATTCAAGACAGAATATTCAACATTATACTGTTTACCATTTGCAGCCTGGTGGACAAAGCAGCTGGGTGGAGTCTGCATTTTATTACAGTCTGTGTATCAGATCAGTACCCTGCTCAGAACTATTGCTGGCTTATGACCACTATGTGACTGATCTAAATGAAACAAAGTTGTGTCAATGCCAAGGTTCAGATATGATGTTTAAGTTGTTGACCGTGCCAAACATGATATCTTTGTGTGAACCAGTAGGTGATTTTTGGAATTTTGTCTCTGTTGCACATTTAAGTTGTCAGCTGTTAATAAACTTAGATTGTGCTGACAGGTTTAAAGCCACACCTCCTCCTGTTGGCAAATTCTTCGCTAAGAGGAAGATATCACTTCAACTCGGGTCACCTGGCTGACTCAACATAAATGTTACCCATTGACAAAACAACATCAGCAAAGAGGGAGTTGGGAAAATAAATAAAAGAGAAAGTCTCAAACCAGCCAGGTAATCATCAAATGCCAACCCATTCTCTCTCCCAAGTCGTCACATATTGACGCTTTTCCAAGGTTCACTCTGCATCCGATTTTAACGCGTCGGGTACCCCCCAGTTATTGACGAGATGGGGCGGAATCTATTTTCATAATTTCCGAAAGTGTAGAAAATGCACAAAAACTAACCGTCCCAAAGCCTAAAATTACCTTTATTCACTCTGGACATCCTTTTCTTGACCGTAGTACCTAAAATTAAACATTTTTAGAAAATGTAGGAAATTCTTGTCAACTACGTGTTCCAAAGCCTAAAATTACCTAATATTCACCCTAGACATCCTAGCCCTGAACCCACTACCTAAAATTAACCATTAACCCTGATCCCTAATATTAACCATGGACCCCAACTCAAAGACCCCTAAATTTGCTTCCCAATGCATCAAACCTGGACGCCGAGGGAACACGGAAATGCCTGGTGCGTCAATAACTGACGCGAAGGGGGTACCCGATGTGTCAAAATAAGACGCAGAGGGAACCTTGGAAAAGCGTCAATATGTGACGAGTCGGGAGTGAGAATGTGTTACAAATGCAGGCCGCTCCCCAAAACCAAAAATTATAAACGGGACAGTCAGAAACCCTCAATCTCATATAGTAATAGAATTAATATGAACTAGTCAGTGCTGGAAGAAGAGAACAGTTAAATACAACAGACGACTCATATGATCACCTCCACTGGTGATATGTTGCTTTTGTCCTACTTCCTGGTTATTTTAAAATACAAAATGGATAAATTAATGAGCTCTGTGAACATGGACTTTTAACTGTTCTGTTCAGTGTTCAATGCTCTGGAAATTCAAGCATAAGTTTTTTTTGGCCAAATATCCTACTGAGAATACAATATGCCCAGGGTATTGTTTAGTTTGGAAAATCCTCAACAAGAGCTTTGACTGGATCCTATTGGCCCCCTCCAAGATGGGATGGATGATCTGTATGAGAGACAGCCTTAACGTTGTCCAAACTGCAGCTCCCCAGTGACTGTGTCCGCTGATGATTTTCTTTTCAGGAGACGTGTTTACTAAGGGTTACAATTGATGCGCTAAAATATTGATAAGGGACATCTTATAGGCTTGGAGAGAACTGGGCTGACTGAACCCTTACATGAGCTCAGAGGGCAGAACAAAGACTGGTGCTTGTTGTTGGACACTAATGCATTTTGGTCCAAACATCAAAACATCAAATATAAAATTTACTTTACATTTGAAGTAACTAGTTAAAATTCATTTCGTTTGACATGTTGCAAATATTTTTACTGTTTTTGACTAAAAAAATGTGAATGGAAAAAGTCAAAATAGAAACATTTTCACATCAGTAATAACGGAAAACAGATGGAATGAAAACATCTGATTCACAAAAAAAGTCACACTTTTACTCATCTGCAGTAGAATTTAGTTTTCCGAACATCTTTGAGGTGTGTTAAACTGAGTCTCTCTCTCTCTCTCTCTCTCTCTCTCTCTCTCTCTCTCTCTCT
>NW_013952957.1:195059-203604 GCF_001266775.1 Austrofundulus limnaeus
TATATATACATTATAATGAGTCTTAAATTGCTTGAAAGAAAAATAAAGTCCAAATCATAACTGAAAAAGATTTTTGATCTTTCTTAATAAGGGCCTTGAAGAAGAAAAAAATCACTACTCCCCTTAGGTTTGTTTTGAGCTGCATTTAAATGCTGAGCCATGCCACTGAGTCAGGCTAATATGCTTTATATTTTTGAAGTGCAAATGCAATGGCATGGTTTTATTGATGGCTGGGCTGGTGACATATATGGCCTGTGGCTAGGTCAACAGCAGCCAGTCCTTCGTTTTCATGCCCGCCCAACTGGGACCCTCGGACACATCCCTCTGCCCCTGCAGCCACTCTGCAGCAGTTCAAGCCCTCAATCCCTCCCTGATGAGACGCACGCACCGCCTCCTTTGTCCACTGGCCTCATGGATCAGAAAGGTGTTATTGTGTCTGTCAGACAGGGTGAGCAATATTGACTTAAATAGCTTGACCCGGCTCATCCCTGATGACTCTACCTTGTCACCCCAACCTCTGAACCCTTCCAGCTGACTGTATCTCTCCAGAAATGTGTTCACAGTAGAGCTGGAAGCCAGCCCAGTCTGCCCACAGGTGCTGCCCCTTGTCCAAATAAATTACTCTAAAGAAAGGGAGGGTGAAGACGGAACCACAAAAAAAAAAAAAAAAAAAAAAAAAGACTGTTCAGCGATTTAATTGCAGAGTTGTTTATTAGAAACAGCAGGTTGGATTTAATCGCCCTAAGCCCACCTGCCATAAACAGATCCCAGTTCTTCCTCAGTGGTACCCTCATATGATCCATTACAATGACTCATAATGTCATCTCTGGTCCTTTTACATCTTTGAAATATGTTATGAATATGTAATTATCTGGTTTCTGACAGTGTAAAGCAGGGCTATTCAACTAGCAGCCCAAAGTTTGGCACACCAATTGGTTCATTCATCTCTTAAGCCCAAACCCTCTGTTTTCGACTTTAATTACTCTAAGTTATTTTAGTTAAACCTAGACGTGTTTGGTGTCTACAGAAACGTCAGAATCTTGGCTAAAAGCTGGTAAAATCCATTTCTATGAACATCCAAGACAGTTCAAACTACAAGCAGTTGAAAATAAAACTATGAAAGGGAAAATAAAATTGGTTTAAAAATTTGGCAAGTCAGAGATGTCAAAATATTTTGTGGTAAATAAGAGGCATAAGATGTTTCTTTTTTTTGTTTTATCATCACTACACTTATTTAATAGGTTCTCTATGTTTTCATGATTAAATACAGCAAAATAAACTATTTCAAAGGTAACGGATCTTTGTAATACTTAGTTTATTTACATAACAACTTTAATTGCTGGATGTTCGGCCCCTGAGCTGTTGGCCTGCATTAAATGTGGCCCCCGGAGCAATTTAGTTGAATAGCCCTGGTGTAAAGTACTAAACACTTTTGTTTATTGTTTGTTTCCTATACAATTGCTTCTCATTTGAAAGAACTTACAGAACAGAACTTACATACATGGCAGAGAGTGAGTCTGGATTTAATCTTAGTAAATGTTGGTATTTTAATGGTGTCCCTTCACACAAGGACCACTGGAGATAGGCATCTTCCCCCTGATAAAGAAAGGGGAAAAAAACGGGTGAAGAAAATAAATAGAAAGATGGATACTTTCCAACTAACAGGTCTAGAAGGGTAGGGTAGCGCCTTGCACGGCTGCTGGACCCAGGGCACCGGTTCTCCAAGTTTGTCTTTATCTCTTGAACAGGTTCTTCTGAAATGTAATTTCCCTTCATGGGATCAATAAAGTATCATTCATTTATAGAAATACATTAAATGTTGACTTAAATCAACCCAAAATGGCTATAATATTGTGGATATCATGCTGGAAAATAAAATTTAAGATGGAACTTAAAGGAAATAAGCATAGAGAAAATAAAACAGACATTATGAAAGATAGCATGGCCCCAGAATGCTAATGTTCATCTAGTGTTCATTGTAATATATGGGTGTTGTTGATGCCAAACATGACATTTAAATGTGTTTGCAAGAAATCATGAAAAATGATGGCTTTAGATGCATTTAAATATAAATAATTATAGACTGTCAAAGTATGCAAGGGTTGAACTTAGCAGAACTATTTATACCTTGGCAGTAGAGGTTATTCGGAGAATGGCAGAGCTTTTCAAAAATAATAGAGAACAATAAATGAAGCATTTGCCTATGAAGCTTCCAATCAAGCTACAACAAATCAGAATAATAAAGTGTTACAAATATAAATAATACACCTACGTTTGCTAACCCTGGTCTCTCATTATTATATTATCATGAATCTGATGAGATTCCAACTTCGTTGCAAGGTTACTCAAAACAGATGGGTGAAAATATATTCAAGAATGACAACCCCCTCGTAATGTTCCACCAGCTGTAAGGTTAATTGGTAACTCTGCACTGTCACTAGGTGTAAGAGAGAGTGTGAATGGCTGTCTTACTCGTTGATCTACGTGTGGCCCTGTGATGGACTGAGGATCTGTTTAGAGAACGCCCCGCCTCTCGACACAGGCTTCCCTGTGACCCTGCACCAAGAAAGAAAATGGATGGATGTTTCATTAAGCCTCGTAAAGAGAAGAAAGAAGTTCACAGCAGATTAGACTCTAGTTCTTACTTTGATCTAGCCTCTGATCTGTCTTTTTGTTTACCGCCTCATCCCATTCAACCAATCACATTAAAGCCCCCTTTACACTGATGAGCTCACTACAGCGTAAAAACTCATGGGTGGTCTTTGCAAGGTCTTGGCAAAGTCTTCACGCATGAATTGATGAAATAATAACTCAGTGAGATTTTCATTACAAGCAATAGAGTGGAACAAGTTATTTAAGCATGCACCAAAACTTCTGTAGAGTATTATTGTGATGGCAGCGTATCAGGATCCTAGGTGGAGTTTTAGAGCAGCAGTGATGCCATGTCATAGCATGGGGTATGCATGAATTGGCATGGCTTGGTCATCAACAATGTGGTTTTAGGCTATGACTTTGTGTAAAATGTCATAGAAACAACGTGGTGCAGACATAACACCCAAGAAGGTAGCACCAATGCTCTTTAATACAACTAGATGAAGTATGAGTTGCAATTAGCAGTCTGTTTGGCAGAACAAAATGCAAAAGGCAGCATCATGATTGTTTTCCAATGGAAAATGGTTTTCCAAATCTGCTATGATCCAGAAATAGATCATGAGTTATGTGGAGGGGGTCATTGTCGGGCTAAGTATTTGGATCAATACTCTGTGTTTGAGAACAGTTCCTTTTTTTTTTTACCTTTTTTAAAAGAGGGTTCAAGAGGGAAACTCAGACGTCCCTCTCTTCAGATACGTTATTCAGATCCACTTGGGGGATCCCATAATCCCTGCAGTGAACAGGGAGTCTGTCCTGAGATCTCATCCCAGTAAGATGTCCTTGGATATCCTACAAAGGATGCCCAGGATGTATCATAATCAGAAGCACAAACCTCCTCAACTGACTGTTTTCGATGCAGAGGAGCAGCAGCTCCACTCGAGCTTTCCATGGATGACACGGATGCCACCCTACGAGTTATGCTTTGGGACAAGGGGTAACAGAGTTTCATGTAAAGGCTACCCTAGGGTTGCCAATTTAGCCCCTCCAAAAAACAGGATGGCTCCATTGGGGGCGGGGCTTAATGACCTAATGTGTCAATTATGATGCTGCCACACAATCATTCTTATTTTCTCAACATTTTGAGTTACAACCACCTAAACAAGATTGAATCTTGTTTCTGTTGTTTCATGTAACTTGACGGATTACAAAGAAGGATTTGCTCAGCATGTTTTCTTCCTGCAACTTTTCAGCTGCTGATGGCCTCAGTAAACAGAAGGATAATAAAATGTAAATATAAACATATATGTTGTTGTGATTGTTAAACATTTTTAAGCATGTACCACTTCAGAAAATAACTGTTCAAGAAGAAATTTATTGAAAAAAAATGTAGCTCAGGACTATCCTACTTCTATATAAACACTAAATGTTTTTGAATATATTTTATGTTTCATATTTCTTTATTTTTTCAACCATGTTTCAATGGATAAGTCAATTTTTTTGGGGTGTTTTATATTTGTAACTATAAAAATATGGTCACCCACCACCTGAGTATACCAGTCATTTCAACACCATCAGTGTTTCTTATGGATGTTTGCATTTACAACATATGCTAATGCTAACGCAGAGGTAATGCTAACACAAGTTTAATTATAGTTGTCATCTATTAATTGTCATATTAATCGTTACTGCTCAATACGACAATTAATCGTGATTAATTTCTTTGCCAATATTTCCAAAACCTACTTGGCACCAAGTTGAGCTTTGAGTCTCTTCTGGTCTCACTCTTTTTTTTAAATTTTATTTATTTTATTTAAACTTCTAGTTCAGTAAAAAAAAAGGAAAGATAAAGAAAATAAAAGAAATGTTTTATTCTGAGGAATGTCTCCAGTGATCTTTTAAAAATGGGAATCTTCCTTTTCATCTAAAATGGAAAGGTTAGTATTAAAAATAAATCTTTATTCATGCCAATAATGATGATATTCTGGGTTCTTATTCAACTTTTTTTGTTGATGATGGCCTCTGGACAACATTAGTTCTGGGGTTTATCGTGTATATTTAATCCTTTTTTCAGCCCATTAAATGGAAAATATACATTTTTTTTATTTCTTCTCATTTCAGTCTCTTTCAGGTGCATTTGGAAGCATTGTGGAGGCACGAATAACGAGTTGTATTCCAGGGATGCCCTATGGACAGTTAGCAGTCCGACTTTGTCTGGCGAGCTCTAAAAAGGAATATGCAGAAAATATACAGCAGAGATGATGAAAAAGTCCTATCTTGTACACAAACATCTGTTCTGTCAGGCTGCAGATACATTACGGGACATTAAAATGGCAAGCAAGTCAACACGGTCAGAAGAAGAACAAAAATAGCTCTTGTTTCCTTTACAAAACACAAGGGAAAAGGGAAATATGACAGGATAAATTGAACATCTACAGTAATATTAACACTGATGTACTTTTGAAGTCACGACACAAGAAGAGACAAGAATTTCAGACACACTGCATAAATATAGTGTAGAGATGCATGAATTGAAATGCTGATAATTTACAGTCTTTTTAGTATATTGAGTATTGTACAGAGTTGGAGCTGGAACGACCATCTCCTGGTGGTGATGCCAATAATAAGCGCTCTGCTCCTCACTATCTAACTGATAGGGTGCATGTGTGGACAAGCACAGCTTTAGGGTCCAATAATTGTATCCTTGATGTGTCAAAACACGGTATTCTTTCAGCATTGTGCCGAGACAGAGCTGCCACACTTCCTGGTGAAAGGTAGGAGTTTAGATTTGCCCTGGCTTGTGAAGGCCCTGGGTCTTTTCGTGCCATGAGCTAATTGTGTATATTATCACACATTTTTGGTTTCCGTCCAGTCCACAGCGGCGAAACAAGCAGGACGCCTATCAAAACCATTATTCCCAGGTGTGAAAAGCTGTCACCTCCGTATGTGTCACTTTTGTCTCGCTGCCTTGTCCCACTTACTGGCCCATTTTGCCTGGGCAGGTGAAATATGTGCCACCTGCCACTGCTCGCCCGGTTCGGCGGCGGGATTGATGGAACACATTCTCGGAGAAGGTGATGGTAAGTGACAGGGTCTTTACATCATTCTGCGTAGAAAAAAGGGGGCGATGACCATTAATCAATACTATTTTCACGCAGTGAGCAGAAAAAGACAGGGCTGATTCTATTTCAGAAAATCTGCCCTTTAGCCTCTCCCATGCTACAGTAAACAACCAGAAAAATCAATTTTCTTTGGTTAAGATAAAATAAACTCCTGGTTTACATAATAATTGCTCATCACTTTTGCATCAAGTGTTAAGCAATGTTTTCTCGGTTAAAACAAGGAACGCTTGTTTGGCACTTTCTTACAAAAAAATTAAACCTGGACTTACCCCTCCAACCATGTGGTGAGTGGACAGAACCACCTGCCACACCTCGTTAGGTCCAGGTGACAAGTTGAGCAATTCCGACCACAGTGTGGCATGCATACTGTCACCCCTCCCCCCACCCCCACCCTCCAACTTCATCTTCGTCTTTAAAGCTATTTAGCCACCGTGCTGACAGTTAGTGCCAGGAACACACATTGATACCTTGTGGCAGGTCTCTCACACGCTCTCAAATAAACATCCATCAGTCTCTTTATTTCCTTCACATAAAAAAAGCCTAGCTGTCCTTAAAGGAATGCATATCGTCCATCACCTTTCATGCTAGCATTTTAGAACTGAGATAGTCTTTTCTTGAGAACCGACACAGTTGTAGACGTTTTGGACAAAACTTGAAAACAGTTCTTTGAGATTTCATGTGATATTATAAACTCTTGATTTTTTTGTTTGATGTCTGTAAACACAGTGGCGGATGCTGGTCTTTCAAGGAGAGGAAGCTCAGTTTCGGCCTACATCATAAAATGTGTAGGATATAAATTCAACCCTCCGTTCCTTTTCCAGAAAATGATCTGTGATCCTGTCACAGATCATTTTGTTTAGTTTATAGTATTTATTCATTTCATTTTTATAAACAAAACATTACATACAACAAAACAATACAAATAAAATAAAATGAAAGGCAGCAGCAGAAGAAAAACATCTTATATCTGCTCCTATTTACAAAAAATATTACTGTAATTTCAAACAATAAACCAAATAATAAAACAAAACAAAAAATTCAACTCCTCAAACAGTGACTCACAAATACAAATAAAAAAATCATATTTCTTTGACAATTTTGCTTTGATGATTTTTTTAAAGGAATTAAATGACCCAACGCTTTTATAATCATTTTCCAGATTATTCTATAGTGTTTTACAGCAGCTCTGTTATACCTGAAAAGACCTGTTATTTCCCCACTGTGGGATCAATAAAAATGTTTTTTTTTCTGACTTTTCCCCACCTTTTGCACCAAATTAATCAGAGGAGTTCATCAGCCCTGCTGTTTAACTCTGTTTTTCTTTGTAAACAAGACTATAATGGCTTCTCCAAAATCCGGTCCACAACATTCAAACTGTCTGCCATTATGTGCAGCTTGTTCCTGGTGCGAGGCTAGAGTGAAGTGTGTCTGTCTGTGATGTGCTTTGTGACGGTGGAGGGGCTCTGCAGCAGCCGCTGCACAGAAACTGCGATAGAAGTCAGAAAGAGTCTCCAAACACAAGCAGATACAATAAACCCACCAGAAATAGAAGCTCGATTTGTTGCTAGTCATTTTTAACAAAGAAAATGCTGCTAAAAGGATTAATAAAGTCACAGATTCAACTCAGACCAGAAACAAAACTAAAATCTGCTCCCACTGAATGTTTCCACCAAAGAGATCGCTGATTCGCTCATTTCGCTGTCAATCAAAAAGGGATTCAGCCTCCGACAGATCATCCAATCATCATGCAGACAGCCAGCGTCCGACCCAGCCCCCTGCCCCATAGACCCCCAGAGAAGCTCGGCGTCCGATGGGCGGGACAAAGCCAGCATTTATCCAATGACTCGTCTCGTTTGGCTGCAGTCTTTGCATCACTAATGAGCTCTGTGGAAGCTCAGCGTCCGACTGTTTAAAGCACCGTGAAGCTGCAGGAATGAGTGAAATGAGGAAAGTCACGTCGTTACCAGTGATAGAAGCTGATTCTGAACAAAAGTTGAGCGCGTTGTAGCGCATATTTAGTCAAAGGCATAAACACACAACAGTGTATATTTGATCTTTTTTTTTTTTTTTTTTACATTTTAGGGGAAGTTGAGCTTCCCTTGCAGTCTCAGAGCAGTTGCCTCTGTTGTAAACCAAACTGAGTTTAAAGGCATGTTTAGATTGAATAGTGCCGATTAACCGAGGAGGCCATGTCCAATTTGATTGGCATTATTCATTTGCAGATGTACAACTAATGATTACTTTTTGAGCATTTTATTAAAACTGAGTCTTAGAACTGGGATCGTGTTCCAAGTGGTTCATGAGATTTTTGCTAACAAACAGTGTTGGTTACAAAATTTATGGCTAAAGCTTTATTCAGTGATCTTGCACATCAAGTAGCACTTGGAGTCTGTGTTGTGAATGACTCCCATCTGCTACCGCAATAAATTTTAGCTCAGTATCAATTTGAAAAAAGTCTGAATTTCAGCCATCATTGTGGTTTTAAGGTCAGCTGAATCAGGTTGATTTTAAAGTAAATCCATTGTTGACTGGTTGAGGCAGATGGCCTCCTGTCCAGAGACTGGTTCTGCTGGAGGTTTCTTCCTGTTAAAGGGATCCACGATTAGTTGTAACATTAAACTTTATTTGATAAGCATTTATTTTAACTGTAAAATAAAGACTGTAAAAATACTGTAGGCTGTTTAATTTTGTAAATTTAAAAAATATATATTTTAACACGGATGGAGCCATTTTGTTTACATGCGAAGCATTCTGGGTAAATGATGACATCAACTAGGTCATCGGTGCGAGGATGCTAGCGAGCTATATCCACCCTGAAGGTTAATCTTGGACAA
>NW_013952957.1:204544-205942 GCF_001266775.1 Austrofundulus limnaeus
GTGTGTGTGTGTGTGTGTGTGTGTGTGTGTGCGAGTGTGTGAAGTGCACCGAGACATTTGTTATGACTTGGTGCTATATTAATAAACTGAATTGGATTACATTGAATTGCAGATGTACAGTTTATCCATTGATTTTTCTTTTAAACTTTCATTAACAAGTTCACTCTTTATGAGCTATTTGGACAGATCTTGTTCAATTAGTCAGTGCTTAAAGTACAAGTTGAAGATCAGTCTCAGCTACCACCACACCAAATCTAAGCTCAACCTCTTTAGAAATTACTGTGTCTTTGAAATTTTAGTTTTTTTAAAAGGTTAGTTGTTTATGGCCAAGTTTGGTACCAAAAGTTAATCAGTTTTAAATGTACATCCAATGATTGTGTTCTAAAAATTCATAAAAAATTCTTATGGTTTATAAAATATTTAGTTGAAAGACAGACACATGTACACATAGACAGACGGGGTGTGGGGGTGGGGTGTAAATTATTTTATTATGGTACAAATAGTTATTTTTAATGAAGTATTTGATTCTAAGTGATTGCAGCAGGAGAAGTCTGTAATGTTGGGCAGAAGTTAATCTCTTGATTAATCTTCTGTTTTCCCTGGAATATGACTTCCGCTCCAGCACATCGTTCAGCGGAAAGCTTTTTTCATGCTTTATTTAATGGAACGTCATTTTGATTAGCGTGGAAACATACTTTGAGAGGCACAATGACTAAATCGGACCTGTCAGGGGCTTTTACTTACCGAGGAGGGCTGTATTGACAAGACAGGCAAAGGCAGCAGGAAATAGCTGCACATGGAAACAGAGCATTCATTTTCTGAGAACAAATTATTCCCATTCTGTTTTTATTTTAATGGCGTGAACACTGACTCAGCATTCACATTATTGTTTTCCTGCTTTTATTTTTCCACGCATTAATTACAATCAGATAAATTCATATATTAAAGCATTCAGCTTAATCAGGAGATTTTTTTTGTAGTTGTAATTTTTATACTTTACAATTTACTGGTAGAAATACATTTGGATCTCTTGAATTCCTTCAGAAACAATGTTTTTGTTGAAATTTGCTTCAGCATATTACTCTATATTTTCATTACTGGCTACTTTTAGTTTTAGTAAGCATTTAGCAGGTATTGGCTAGCATTATCTTTAGTTCTGTCTCACTTAGACTATTGTTCAGTTTTATGGTCTGCTGCTTATAAATCAGATTTGTTAAGGTTGCAGGTGCTCGCCTAGTGTTAAGATGTCCATTTCATGCAAGCATTATAGAAATGCACCATACTTTACTGTGGCCATTACTGAAGGTTAGGGTGCAGTATAATTTACTTACAGTGGTTTGCAAAAGTATTCATACCCCTTGAACTTTTCCATATTTTGTCACATTACAACCACAAACA
>NW_013952957.1:207745-217200 GCF_001266775.1 Austrofundulus limnaeus
GATCTTATTTGTGTTAAATTTTATTTTGTCATTATTATTGTTATTATTGGTTTTATTTTGCTTTTAACTAGGCTTGTGGTTGTAATTTTGTAAAATGTGGAATTTGATTATTTTCATGTATATATTATGTCGTGATTTTATGCGTTGTAAAAATATTGTATGTTATATCATTTGGACCCCAGGAAGATTAGTAACCATCTTGGTGGAAACTAATGGGGATCCTAATAATAAACAAATAAACAAATTATGATACATTTAGCTTTTAGCTAGTGTTTTACTTCTTCAGGTTTTAGTTAGTGTTCTGCTATGTTTGGCTTTAAAAAATCAGTTTCAGTTTCTTTAATCATTCAGCACCCAGGATTTACACATCTTCACAGAAAATGCTATTTTTCCTAGTCGTGCTTAAACCTTTCTAAACTTAGGGGGAAAAAAGATGCTGTGGGAAGAAACGAAAACAGACATTGACACCTTCTCCTAGTATTTGTCATTCCAACAATCAATCAATCCTCCAACCACAACAAGAGGGCTCGACGTTTATGGGTTTTGCTCAGTCAGATGGCTTGACTGGTTCTTATCGATTCACTTCTCCAGCCTCAAATGTCAATACCACCTCTTTTGGGCTGTGTCACAGGAAAAAAAAAGGAAGGGGGAAAAAATCATCTTCATTGATCGCTGTGGTCGGTGAGCAGGTGGCTCTCTCGCCGTGTGCCACTACAATTGGAAACAGCGGTCAGTACGCTGCTCGCGAATGTTAGACAGGCAATTCATGGTCTAGTAGGTCACCTGTCAGCCGCCGACGACAGTTTTTTGAAGATGTATCGTCACTGACCTGTGGCCGCCATTAAGGAGCGCTGCGCCGGCACACACTCTTGTGCATGCAAGCGCACACGCAACTCACATCTGCTCCAGTTAAGATTGTGCATTTATGTGTTTAGTGGGAAAAATAGTCAAGAAAAAGAGCATAAAAAAGGGTGTGTTTGGGAGATGAAAGATCAAGTGAAAGGTCAATCCTGAGATTGCTTGCTGAGAGGGAATGTGTTTAGTGAGGATGATTCCTATATGTTTTATTTTTACTACAGTGCTGCCAAAAGTAATTTGCAGTGTGGAACGTGGTGATGATTTGAATGATTTATTTGAGTTCATACATACATGAATAAAAGATTTATGCAACAGCGACTCTAGATGCTGTATTTACTCTTCCACCAATCAAACTCTGAATATTTATAGGAGAGGAAATATATTCCATTGTGAGGAGAACCACTTTAATTTAATGCACAGTTTAAAAGACAATTATATAGAAGCAAGGGTAGTCACTGAAGCATTACGGGAAGAACTGGACACATTTGCCCTATTTTCTGCAGTGCTAATGAATTTAAATATAGTCACCATACATTAAACATTCATTTGAAACAAATATTAATTTAATTAAGGATTTAAGCTACCATCAGCAGCATCAATAAGTTTTAATTTGTGATAAAAGTGCAACAATTTTAACCCACTGATAAACAAGATAATACATGAAACGTTAAAACATTTAAAGAAAAATTGATGATTATCTCCCACCAAAACTCACCGTCCAATCCCAGCTCACCAACCTTCCAAATCAACATTCAGTCAGATCTTCTACTATAAGAAAAATGATGCTTTTCCACAGTTTTTAACCAAACCAAGCTAAATAATTGTTAGTAGTAGTGTGTTTATGAACATTTACAATAGAGAAAACACCAGATGTTATACACCAATGGTCAATGACAACATGTGTTAAAGAACCAGGATTAGTTTAATCAGACAGTATAGCCTCAACCTTGTATCAGTCGGGTTTATAATTATAGACAAGCTCTATATTTTTTTGCGACTATACTTGTAAATCAGTACATTAGTGTGAAATATGGGGATGAAGAAGTGAAAACCAAACTTTAGCGGTTATTTTCACAAAAAAGAACAAACTACTCACTGGCGATACAACGGTGGGTGTGGTGTGGTGGAGGGTGAGCTGTCGGTCGCTGGGAAATAAAGAACATGGGGCCGAGAAAACAGAGAGGAGCAGAAAGAGAAGGACGAGGAGGAGGCAAACTTTTTGTCCTTATGGTTAGCCAGCTCTGAGACCCAAATAGATTTGAAGCAACATTTTTGAAAGAATCAATAAGATTGCCCTATATGTCTGTATACATGCAAACTGGGGGAAAATCCATGTAATATACAGACAATCCGTACAACCTGACGTGTGGTACAGTATTAAATTGTGCATTTTCTTATTTACAAGGTTTAACCAAAGTGGCTACAGGCCCTTCATTAAGGACAGGACCTTCATTGAGGCCCAACATAAGATGATCTTAGTCTAAAACTCTAACATGACAGTAGATGGGCCTTTAATTGGTTAGCCTGAAAAACAAAAAGTGAAACCTAAGCAGGATAAAAAGAAGGAATCATAGTGTCATGTACTGCACTACTGTCCAGGTGTTATAGAGTATATACTTACATATGAGGCTGTCTATCACAGTCTCAATAACCCTCACTGTCCTTATTAGTATTATTTGTGTTATTTCATTCTTGGGTGTTGGCTGAGTTCTTCCAATTCATTCTTTCAAAAAGCAGAGATGAGAAACAAAGAGCCTCCTCTTCCTAATCATCACGATAAACGATGAAAGCTTTTTCTTCTTCCAAGTGTCGTTCTCTCTCACACTAAATATTTTCCACTTTAGATTGGGCTGTTTGAAGTCACTTTCTGTCTTCTTGTCTCATTAAACATAAAAGACTGAGATAAAATTGAAATGAACTGTTTACCCTGTTACTTTAAAGTGTGTAATTTACCCTCATTCTGTGAGACAACTCACAATTACAGTGGGCTGGCTCTCCCAGAGTCGTTTAGTGTATTTTCTATAACAAACCCCTATTAATCATTTCCGAGATCAAAGTGACACTGTAGAAGAATTTTAAATATTTAAATCTCCGCAATTCAAACCTTATATCAGATCAAAGAACTTCGCTTTAATTTCACAAGGCGCATTCCCAGTAGATGCAGAGACGTACACAGAGATACACACAAACTCCAATTAAATACGGCAAATTTCAGTAACTCTTCATGCCATTTTCATATCTGTGTAGATCTCACTCTGGGTGCATCTGAACTGCTGAAGAGGACGCAGCTGGAGACAAAATAGATTAATGTGGGTGTTCTTAAAATTTTACATGCAAGACAAGTAACTTTAAAGTACATGATATTTTAGAAAGGGCAGGTTCAACGAGGAGTACAAGACTAATTATATAAATATTTGTCATTTCAAAAGAACTTTTCTGTGTTTTATTTCATGGTCCACTTCATCAGGCAGTCGGCATTGTAGCTACAAAGAGGGATATTTTTCATCAGAGCTCTTAGAAATAAACGTTGGCAGATGTTTGTTTCGTTGTTTCTATTTTAGGAAACATGATATAGATAATAATTTCATTACAGTGACATCAGTGACTTCTTATATTGGATCAGAAATAGAGCCCAAATTTATGGTGGGTGAGAATTTTTGCTTTTGCCCCATGAAAGTTCAGTAATGTACATTTACAAGTAGGCATTATCTGTTTATTATTAAGTATATCCTGAAGCATCTTTGTAATTTAGGTAGAAAAATCTATTTAAAAAAAGAAGAAAAAAATATGAGTAGGTCCTCTGGGAGGATGGTTCTTCATTGAAAAAAAAATTCATCTTTTCTCCAAGAGACTTTTTCAGTCAGAGGAGTTACAGGTAAACTCAGCCTTATATAAGCAGTATCTTCACGATGAACCAACATGCGAAAGAAGGACTGACCATCAGCCTAACGATCCATCGTTCAGTCAAGGATGATCGATCCATTATCTATACCCAGACCATTCTCACTTCCAACTCGTCACACATCGACGCTTTTCCAAGGTTCCCTCTGCATCCAGTTTTGACGTATCGGGTACCCCCCTCACATCAGTTATTGACGAGATGGGGCAGAATGCGTTGTCATAATTTCAGAAAGTGTAGAAAATGCACAAATCTAACCGTCCCAAAGCCTAAAATTACCTTTATTCACTGTAGACATCCTGTCCATGACCCTAGTACCTAAAACTAACCATCAACCCTAATCACTAAAATTAACCATTTTTAGAAAGTGTGGGAAATTCACATCAACTACCTGTCCCAAACCCTAAAATCAGCTAATATTCTCCCTAGACATCATATCACTGACCCCACTACCTAAAATTAACCATGAACCCTGATCCTTAATATTAACCACGGCCCCGTGGTCAAAACCGGACATCGAGGGAACCTGAAAACACCTGGTGTGTCAATAACTGATGCAAAGGGGTTACCTGATGCATCAAAATAAGATGCAGAGGGAACCTTGGAAAAGCATCAATACGTGACAAATTGCGAGTGAGAATGTGTTACTATACCCGCTTCTTCCTTTCAGGGTCACGGAGGTCACTGGTGCCCATATCCAGCAGTCACTATGTGAGGGGCAGGGTACACTGAACAGGTCATGAATCCATCACAGGGACACATAGAGACAGACGAGACAACCATTCATTCTCTCACTCACACCTAGGGACAATTTAGAATTATCAATTACCTAACAGTCATGTTTTTGATGTGTGGGAGGAAGCTGGAGTACCCCAAGAGAACCCACGCATGCGCAGAGAGAACATGCAAACTCTACCCTGGAAGGTCCCTAGGCTGGGATTTGATCCGGCAGCCTTCTTGCTGACAGGCATCAGCTCTACCAACTAAACAACCTATTCAAGGATGACTGAAAGAGGAAAAAAGAAAAGTTGTGGAGAGTGTAGGTGTCAGTGGTGCCAATGGTCATTGAAGACCTTTGTGCTGACTCCCAAACTGGAAAAGTGGCTTCAACAGATCCCAGGAACATTCTCAGCATTCTCTTTCAGAATCCTAGGAACAGCTAACATACTGAGAAGAGCCCCCAAGATTGAGTTGTCTATTAAAGGGCCCAAGTTTGAAGTAAAATAAAATCACTGCATGGGTGGTTATCTTTTCAGCTGGCAACAAGTTATTTAAACTCAACTGGTGCAGTGAGTTGCTTCTCATTTCTTAATTAACCATGTGGAAAGACACATTCCTTAGTCGTGGAAAAGATGTCAGTGTGTTTGAGAAGGGTCAAATCATTGGCATGCATCAAGCAGAGAAAACATCTAAGGAGATTGCAGAAACTACTTTAATTGGGTTAAGAACTGTTCAATACATTTTTAAAAACTGGAAGGATAGTAGGGACTCATCGTCTTTGATGAAGAAATGGGGCCATAAAAAAACCCTGAATGATTGTGATCGGCAATCACTTAAACGTTTGGTGAAATCAGAATGAAGAAAAACAACAGTAGAACTCCGGGCTATGTTTAATAGTGAAAATAAGAGTATTTTCACATGCACAATGCGAAAGGAACTCAAGGGATTGGTACTGAACAGCTGTGTAGCCTTAAGAAAACCACTAATCAGTGAGGCTAACCGGAAAAAAAGACCAATTTGCTAGGGAGCATTAAGATTGGACTCTGGAGCAATGGAAGAAGGTCATGTGGTGTGATGAGTCCAGATTGACCCTGTTCCAGAGTGATGGGCTCATCAGGGTAAGAAGACAGGCAGGGGAAGTGATGCACCCATCATGCCTAGTGCCTACTGTACAACCTGTGGGGGCAGGCCTATGATGTGGGGTTGCTGCAGATGGTCAGGTCTAGGTTCAACAACAGTCTGTGCTCAAAGAATGAGGTCAGCTGACTACCKGAATATACTGAATGACCAGGTTATTCCATCAATGGATTGTTTCTTCCCTGAAGGCACGGGAATCATCCAAGATGACAATGCCAGGATTCATGGGGCTCTTATTGTGAAAGAGTGGTTCAGGGAGCATGAAACATCATTTTCACACATGGATTGACTCCACAGAGTCCAGTGAGAATCTTTGGGATGTGCTGAGAAGATCAGACTCTACCATCGTCAATGCAAGATCTTGGTGAAAAATGAATGCAGCACTGGATGGAAATAAATCTTGTGACATTACAGAAGCTTCTAATGCATGCAATAATCAAAACTAAAGGTGGTCCAATGAAATATTAGAGCGTGTGACCTAATTTTTGGCAGCGTATGTATACAGAATGTGTGTTTGCATTTGATCATTATGTAAGAAGTAATAATTTAAGAAAGGAAATTAGGAGACACAAACTACTGCTTGTACCACAGACTGATTTCTGGTGAAGGAGCATATTGTCTCAGTACATGTGTAGATTTTTACTGGCTACTCGGGTTTTTTTTTTCACATAACGAAAAACGTGCTTGTTAATTGGTAACTTTAAATTGTCCCCAGGTGTGAGTGAGAGTGAATGGTTGATTGTCTCTATGTGGCCTTGAGATGGACTTGTGACCTGCCCGTGGTGTGCCTCTCCTTCTGCATGGTGGATGCTAGGGATAAACACCAGCACCCCCACATCCCTGAAAGGAAAATCTGCAGAAGAAAATGGATGGATGGAAATATTATCTTATTGTCTATGCTTTCAAACAGATGGTAATCTAGTCCTGATTATAATTAACTACCACCACTACCACCTAAACTATACTATTCTGTCTCTTTTACTTCTAAATGTGGGGAAATGATACTGAAAACTAGTGGCAGGCCGTGCATTTGACACCTAGGCCTTCATTTGAGAGAGAATGGACCTGATGGAGATTGTGGGGTGGGGGGCTGCCGACTGCGCAGTCCGCAGCGGCAGAAAAAGCAGGGAGAAGAAGCTGCCCGCTCTAAAACTTCATAACTTTGAAATTTGCTAATTATAATAAAAATAAGACATTCCTATAGGTATGTATGCAAAATAAGGGAAAACCTGTCTAATTAGTGGTATTAAATAAAGGCAATTAAATAAATAATTTACAGACAATCCGTACAACTTGACACAAAGCCATGGCTACAAAAACCACACAGAAATGCAGAACAATATACTGCTGCACCACAGACAGGTMTCTCTCTGCACCACAGACAGGTGTCTCTCTGCACCACAGACAGGTATCTCAGCTGCACCACAGACAGGTCTCTCTWTGCATCACAGACAGGTGTCTCTCTGCACCACAGACAGGTATCTCAGCTGCACCACAGACAGGTCTCTCTTTGCATCACAGACAGGTGTCTCTCTGCACCACAGACAGGTATCTCAGCTGCACCACAGACAGGTCTCTCTTTGCATCACAGACAGGTGTCTCTCTGCACCACAGACAGGTGTCTCTCTGCACCACAGACAGGTGTCTCTCTGCACCACAGACAGGTGTCTCTGCATCACAGACAGGTGTCTCATCAAGCCAGAATGAAAGTCATCACAGAAGCAACACATTTAACAAGTTTTCTCAACTGCAGCCACAGCTGTGCTACACATTAACAACAGCATCTATACGGTTATATAATAAGCTGATAACTAAATAAAGCATTTAAACAAAACACGTTTTACTCACTGAAACTTTTTATTATCTGTTTAAAAACTCCATCCTTTTATTCCTCAAGAAAAATCCAGCTCCTCTGTCATACAGGTCCTCATGGCATTTCGTTTCAACAATAAGTCCTTTCCGATCACCACCATGAAGCTAACATTGAAATTCCATTCTTTTCTGTTCTGTATTTTTGTTATAAGTTTTAATTTTCTGTAACTCTGAGAATGTCCGCTCAGCATTTAGCTTATAAGATGCTACAGAAATCTAGTTTCCTGGTTCTGACTCCTGCTCTCTGATCAGCCAATGAAACAATGAGAAAATGTTGAAGCTGTCCGAGGCCAGCTAGCAGGCTCTGGTGTCTTCACCTCTGCACCTGATTGGTCAAAGCAACAGAATCCCTGCCGTGTGTTTCACCATCCCGGAGCCTTTGCTGCTCGTTCTGAAGTCCTGAGGCAGATTTGTGGACCCTAGCAACAGACGATGATCGAAATATGATTGGATAAAACCTCTAAAATAAAAACAAGCTGCTGGAAGCTGCACAGCCAGGAGAAAAACTATGAAACAAAGAGAACAGGATGATTCAAAAATAATAATATCCTAAAAATAATAATAATTATAATAAATATAAAATATTCTATAATGTAAACTAGTGATTCTGATTATATTTACGCCAACAGAGAAGGCTTTGCTGGCTCTGACGGCACACCACTCCAAAGCCCCACAGCAGCGTCTGGTTCTATTCTCCAGTAGCTGTGTCTGTATATGAAACTGGCTTGCTGTTATTCCTGGCAAGGTGATCATCCATCTTTCCTGACTGTGATCTCACTTTCCCTATGACAAAGATGGAAGATGGGGATTAAATCTTCTTTCTGTCAGTCTCACCTTCACCTTTGCACAGATTCCGTCTCATTGTGGCTGCTAGACTCTTTGCCCCAGGCCTGCTCCCAGCCTTAGGGCAATCAGCTGCTCCCAGACACCAACAACATTTGACACAGACTGGAGTGCTAATATTAAGGAAATAGGGTTGTGTGAGTTAAACACTGAGGTCAAGTAATTGCAAAACAACAGAAAACAGCATCAAGACTAGCTGGAAGGAGTGTAAACTGCATTGTTATGTGACTGGGACTGAGGCCACGGCATCCAGTTCAGTAGGTTCAACTGGAGTTTAAAACCCTGTCTAATTGGATTGTTACACTTTCTGCTATGTAACGTGTTGTGTTTCTGTCAAGCTGTCTCATTATCAGTGCAAATTGGACGAGTCTCTCCCAAAAGGTAAGTACAGAACAATCAAACTTCTTAGAAGAAAGCGCCGGTGCCTGGCAGGTAGAAATACCTCAGTTTTCCTGCAAACACAACCATGCAAATCAGTCAGCTGGCAGGCTTGGAGGAGTTCCTTGTGAAAACTGCATGGAAATTTCTAAATATTGGAAGGTATGACACCTCTTTGAAGAATGCAAAAGCAAACAGATGGATGTGTGCCACCTAACGCTCTCATTCCGGCGGGCTAATGCTATGCTTTTGACTGTGATGTTATCGGTTCATCTCCTTCTATTGTGCTTTTTCTTTTCGAATGGGAGAAACATTTTCCCTGTGGATTGGAAGGTTTTCATGAGCAGGCAGATGGAGAAAATATTGTTGACATTAAACTGTTCCTCTTTAAGGGAATTGTTGTAACAAGGTGGAGCTCCCATCACTCGAAATAGCAGCTGTGTGCTGTTTACAAAGGAGCCCAGAGCAATGTTTGTTTCCATTGAAACAGTGGCAACTTTTTCTGTCTATGTAATGAAGAAGCTTCTGGCGTTATATGTTTACTCTCATGTCTACTGTCATCTTAATACAATATTTTTATTATAAAATAGTTCTTTTCAGAACAGCACTTGTGTGCAATTGTTATATTTTCTACTGCTAATGTTCTTTTTTTTCATTTGGTTACAGAAAACTGTAATAGAAAGGATAAAAACCAATCACATTAGGTTATAAACACTTGGATAACATACATATACATATACATATATAC
>NW_013952957.1:218945-220942 GCF_001266775.1 Austrofundulus limnaeus
CCTGTCTGTGGTGCAGAGAGACACCTGCTAATTCATCTTTGCTTTAGCTGTTTCCAAATGAATTGCAAGTTTTTTGTATTTCTTTTATTTTTTGCTCATATTAAAATTTTCTCTCTTATTTCCACATCTGTTAATTTTAAATAGTTTCATCTATTTCTAGCTTCTTTTTGCTAATTTTAGCTACTTTTAGCTCTTTTTAGATATTTTACCATTTTTGCTGTATCTTCCTAGTGATTCTTAACTTTTATTGTACGACTTTCAGCAAAACTCAGCTGTTCAAATTTAACCCAGTAACAATTTTTCTATTAAACCATTTCAGCTTGATTTCAGCAAAAATCTTTCAACATTAAGGGTTCACTCTGCATTTTGTCAGGAAATGTGATGTCTCTAACTTTAACTTTATTATTTTATTTTAACTTTATGTGTCTTCTAGGCCACAGAGACAGAAGTGGAGTTGTTACCCAGTGTTAAAAAGACCTCATTGTGATCTCTAAGCTGCTGCTGCTCAACTGTGAGCTATCAGTAAAGCTGTACTTTCCCCCCACTGTGTAAAATTTGCATAAAACAAACATTTCAAATAATCTATAGAAACATTTCTTCCAGTTTTTTTTACTTGTGTAACTTTCAAAACGGTAAATAAGGTAGTTTAAATAATTGTGAGGACAATATTTTTACACATTCTGGAGTTATAGTTTTAATACAAATTTTAAAACAGTAAAATCTGGAGGTTTTTTTTAGCACTCTTCCCTAAAATGCTAATCCACAGTATCTCACCTGAAACACCATGAACATCTCCACTACACATGGACTGTTACATGTACTCCACTGTTCCACACGTGCAATAATTCGTTGTATTTATGCCAATAGTATGTGTTTTATGTCATCGCACTACAGTAAATTTTCACACAGCTTAGCAATTGTTTTTCATCTTCCATATTAAAATGGTCTTTTTAATAGTTACTTTGCAGGCTTTCATTATGGCAGATGATGAAATTTTTATGACTGCTGAACTGTCACATTAGGGCTCCATAAATCAGAACCTGAAAGCACATGATGTGCTCACCAGCCATCCTTATTAATGTATACATTGTTTCATGCATGAAGGAAGTTGGCTGCATCATGTAACCCTACAATATTGTACATCGTGGAAGCTTCAAATACCCTTGTTATACAATAACTTGTTCTGCTCTGAACAAAAAAAAAAAAAACTCTATTAATGGTATTTGCCAGGTGTTACATCTTAGTTGTAGCTTGATGATCACGTTAGCACTAGTGATAAAATAAAATATGGACATGTTTCTTTCAGTAGACATACTGCTCCATTTACTGGGTCTCAATATATTCTTAAAGTAAATCTAAAAATGTTTACAAGTTTGAGATTATAATCAGCAACATTACGGGGTACAAAAATGTTACAACCACAAGGGGCTTGCTGGTTAGGCAGACCCCTGTCCTGTCGACATTTGGTCTAGTAATACAATACATTTCATCAAATAGAGCTGAAGTGGGCAGGCCATAGCAGAACACAATGTGCGCCACACAAGGTGGAGTTTTTCCTAAAACTGAGTACAAATACAAGTATTTCAATTTGGCTAAATGAACCAATACTGAATACCGATATTGAGTACTTGCTGAGTTAGAACCAAGAAGGTTCTATAGAACAGCTGGAGTGTGCAGAAACCACATGACCGTGTGATCGGCTGGAGAAGCTAACGGCTAACGCTAAACGGTCAAGACTCTGGATTTCCCATTACTGTACATGTTGACAACAGAGCAGATAAAAAGGACTGATGATGTAGAAATCATTAAAACTACTAATAACAATATTAACCCAATTATTATTAATATTTTACAGTTTATATAATCTATCTAATGTTTTAAATGTCAGAAAAGCTGTTTGTGTTATGGATTTAAGAACAGAAGATAAACAGGAAAACGTTTCATTTCACAACACAAGTCAGCAGATTTGATCTTATTTAGCTCAATGTGATCTGAAC
>NW_013952957.1:222125-226743 GCF_001266775.1 Austrofundulus limnaeus
GAAAAGGGTAGAGTGGCTTCTCCGGGTCAGGTGGGTCGTCCTGCCTTAAGTGGAGGAGTTTAAGTATCTGGGGATCTTGTTCAAGAAGTGGCTGGGGAGAGGGAGGTCTGGGCCTCCCTTCTGAAGCTGCTGCCCCCGCGACCTGACTCCGGATAGGTGGAAGAAAATGGATGGATGGATGGATGGATGGATAATAATAATAATAATAATAAACTTGAATAACAATCTAACTATCTAAACTTTTCACTTGAAATGTAAACTGTAACACACTATCCCAGCATTGTTACTGGTGTTAGTATTGTTTCCAGGGTATGGGGGCATTTTGTACAAGTATGAGTAGTTGTAAAAAGGCTGGTATCAAGCCTGATACCTTCACCAGTATCGATACACCAATAGTTACAATTGTTGACAAAATTATTAAGTACCAAACAAACAACAAAAAAGCGACTACCAAAATTTACTTTGTGGTGTACCTAGCGCTCAACATTAAACATACATTTCAGGGTGACTGTGAATTTTCTGCAGTAATGCTGTGTCTTTATGAAGGAGACCACCTCTGAAGCTGTTATCAGATGTGTCCTATCAACAGCACTCAGCATGTAAAGCACAACTGTATTAAAATCTGACCAGAATTACCCCTCCATGTGTTCCAAACTAAACACACATTAGCAGGTGTAACAGTGCTAAATACTCACTCTAAGGTAACACAAATGGGCTATCCTGACAGCAATAATGAAAACGGACTGCTCTTAATCCTAAAGGAATCGTTCATATGCTGAACATGATAAAGTATCTCGAATTAACAATGTAAATGCATCATTAGCACATTAGAAACAATTGAGTGGAAGAGAAAACACTGGGACTTGTTACACTAATTGAATTAGCAGGTCTACTAATCATGCATAAACAGTGCCTGCACTCAGAGGACACATGAAGAATCAAGGTAGTGATTCTCTTTGTTGTCATTTTTTAGTGGGAGCTTCATCTAATATTCAGCTCTGTTTTTCTTAGCTTCACCTTTATTAGCTAAATACAAAAGGAACATACAGATATTATATATATTTAATATATTGATCATATTTTTTTGAACCAGACAACAAATCCACATTGTCTATGGGAGATAGCAACAGCAAACAGTTAGTTTGTCAAAGTTACATAATTATCTGATGCAAAATGAAAAAAAAAATAGGTTTAAAGTGTTTCATATCCTTGCGTTCATTGTTCAAATATTAGATTTTCACTTTTCTTTGGGGGTAAATGACCCAGCTGACAGTTTAAATTTATAGCTCTGAAATTTACAGTTTCTAAAAAAACACACACCTTTAGACTGCAAAGACCCAATGACAGATGCTTGTATCCCCTTAAATGACCTTTTTTTCTAAAAACAAAAAAAATCAGACTATTCATGTGAGGCACAGGTGTCAAACTCAAGGCCCGCAGGCCAAATATGGCCCTCGGTAACATTTTATCCAGCCCCAAAGGGACATTAAATGTTCATTGTTCTAGAGGGATTTGATGTTTTTGTTTTTTGTTAATTGAGGATTATTATTGTTTCAGTTTATACTTGAGAATAAAAGGGGCAGATATAAGATTTTGTTCTTCTCTTGGCTGCCTTTCATTGGGTTTTCTTTCTTATTGTACATAGAATTAAATTTGTCTTAAAGAAATTTAAAAAAATATTTTAAATAAAAAATAAATGTAAAATATTTTTATGATTTTTCATTTTTCATCATTGTATTTAATGCATTCCTGCATGACCAATGGCCAGCTTTTAATACAAGAAAATAAAGTTAGAATTTTTCAGTAATCTTGATTTTGGTGTGAAAAGAGCAAAAGAGAACCAACTTCATATTTTTGTGTTTTTTTCTTCTTACTGTAAAGTGAAATAGTTGATTTCTCCATTGAGGTACTGTATGCACTGTATAATCTAAATGCTAGAACAATTTGGAAAAGGTCATTTAAATGTCTGTAAAATCAATTTGTTTCATAACATTTTTTCAATAAATATTGACAGAAATTGACCAATGGCTTGGACTAAGTTTTGATCTATGGCAGTGGTTCCCAAACTTTTTCTCTTCTGACCCACTAAATATCCATGGCAAAAACTTGTGACCCCAAATATTACTGGTCTGAGTACATGAACTTTGTTAATAACCATAAAAACACAGGCTTTTTGACAATCTAAACAGCTTATACACAAATATAAATACTTATTTATACTTAGTTTGTGTTTTTGTAATAGCTATAGGAAAACTATTACATCAGCAATTATTTTATTACCCTTTAAATTGATTTCTGGAGATTATCCAAGGTGCTTCATGACCCATAATGGGGTCCCAAGCCCAACTTTGGGAACCAAAGTGCAGTGGTTCCCAAACTTTTCAGCTTTTGACCCACAAAATAACAGTAGCAGAGACCTGAGCCCCCAACTATTTTTGGATGATAAACATTTGTATCAGGTCAACTAAACATGGGCATAGTAACAATATTTATTATACTACATTTATACATTTTAAATATACTAACCTCACTCCTTTGTAACAACTAAGGCAAAAATGTAATTACCGGTAATTCAGAAAATCTTTTCAGGACCCAACCCTGATTTTTCGGGACCCCTCTTTGGGTCCCGACCCCAACTTTGGGAAACACTGATCTATGGTCCCCTTGTCCTGAGTTTGACATGTGATGTAAAGGAGCAGGACTGAACATAATGAGGAGGAGCTAAAGAGAAACAACACAACATAATTACACAGCTTCAGAGTGGTAAAAATAATTAATTAGGTACTCAATTTACAAAGTCAAACATAAAGTAAACCAGAGACTAGAAAACATAATATATACTTCCTCACCTCTTGAGCACATAAGACTCACTTTCACACCCCAACATAATGGATATTTTTTACAACATCTGACTTAAAAGACACAAATGCAATGATTTTTACTATGAAAAAAAATAATGTGCAAGATCAGAAGGAGCTGGTGCCCATAATGATTTGGCATATGCTACGTGCATCAGTTATGGCAGAAACAAAAACTGTAGCGCTGAGTACAAAATGCCAACACTAATAGGGGGGTGGGTGTGTGACTTGGCAGAAGTATGAATTGACCACCAGCTCCCAAACAGAGCACAGACTTCCTGCACAGAACAACAACATAAACAAAGATATAAAACTGAGATGAATTAGTTAAGAAAAACAAGACAACAATAACGCTTATTTTCACCTTGTTTTTATTCAGAGTCTGTTGGACAAGGTGGGTTTAAATTTAATATAGCAATACATAATATATTCTTAACTAAACCAGAGATTCTTAAAGACATTACATTCATGTCACATTCATTTCATTCAGTTTGTCTCAGTCATTTAAGTAAAAATACATTCTAGCAAGTACTTATCTAACAGTATCCAATAAGGACGGTGCTGAAATGTACCTGAAACACACCTGGTTCTATATCAGATGCAGTTGATACCTTGTAATCAACAGTTTGGACCCAGGATAGTATGAGCCCAGTTTGGACCTGGTGCTTAAAGTGCCTGTGGCATGCATACAAAAAAGTCAAAGAAAACATCTTTTTATTCAATAAATCTGGCATAATACACCTGATTTTACCAATTTTGTCACAAAACTGGCATATTATTTTTATTTGGCGCAGGCAAAAATAAACAGGAAGTGACATCAAAGCGAAACTCTTAATGAAAGAAAACATTCTGATCTTCCTCATCTCTCTGACAGTGACTCCAAATATTTTAAAGAAACATCAGATTTTTCTCTACAATCTGTGTTGTTGGCCATTTTAGTAGTGCTTTGTTCACATTCAGACATTCCCCTTTGACGTCACTTCCTGTTACTTCACACGTAAATATCTCAAAAACTGTTCCTCTCAGCCGTTTAAATTGTTTTTTTTTTGCAATATATTATCAATGTTGTCTTTCCAAAAATGCATTCATATTTATTCCAAAGCTTTGATGTCACAGGCACTTTAAAGTCTATGCATGAAACCGATGCAAAATAACTGACTTTTACATTCAACAAATAAGCATGAGTCAAATCATGCATACAACTTGTTTTCATGCTTTATCATAAGTCCATAAACTGCAGCCCCTTACCAAAGTGCACATTGTTTTTTTGTGTTTTGGTTTAGCATTTTACAGTTCATATATTTAGAACATGCCTCAGTTTATTTGTACAACTTTAACCAGCGTTTTTCTATATTTTTCTGGCAGTTTATTGTGGTACTATTTTCCACCAGAAAGGATTAAACAAGTGTACGTGGCTTTCAGCTTCAGCCACCTCCTCTTTTGTCCCCACACAGAGCCTTTGGCATGCCCCGACATGCCTTCTCACTGACTTCCACCAAACAGTCAAGGCCAGGGCCAAAATAATTTGTATCTGTTCAATAAAACATTAAAGACCATCATGCCATGTCCTCTCCCTCTCCCCTTCTCCTCTGCTCTCAAAGGTCTTGTTAATGTTTCAAAACTGCACATAAGACAGAAGCCAGACGATTAATTTGAAAGATACCCACAGGGTACCTGCAGGATTTTTTTTCTTACTCCTCTTGCTTCTGTAGTGTTAACACCTAGCTTTCTTCAGAAATGAAGAGTGTGTGTGTGTGGGG
>NW_013952957.1:228783-230532 GCF_001266775.1 Austrofundulus limnaeus
CAAATTTCTTCATGACTCTGGTTAAAGTCAGGGATGTTTTAACCAGATTCTTATAGAGCATGGTCAGTGCAGTGGAAAATCTGGATTGTCTTCAGTGTTGAAGCTCCTCTCAGATTCAGCTGTGGGTCAGAGGAGATGTGATGAGAATCTTCAACAGAGTCACAGTCTCTGAAGGTGTCCTGCAGATTGTTCTCAATGAAGGGCTGGTAGAGAGCCACATCACCACTGCAGCTCCTGAACTGGTCCTGTTCAGCACTGGGTGAGCCTCCGTGGTCTTCAGAGCTGCTTCAGAAAATTGTCTGTGATCCTGCAGGAACCAGTCTGCCTGCAGCAGTGTAGCTCTGATCAGATGCATGTGAATGGTTCAAGATGATGTCATAAACCTAAAACAATAAAAACACAAATTTAATTCAATTTGAAGATGGCTACAAGTGAGCTTTTAATATATGTTTAATATGAAAACAATTTATGTTATTTTAATAGCAACAAATTGTTGCAGCTCTAAGTTAATTATTACATTATGTTTATTTTAAAAATGTATTCATTTTATAAAAAAATAAACTATGCACAACAAAAGAAAAAAATATATAAATAAAAGAAAGGCTGCAGAAAGAAGAAAATATCTTTTAATATCTGCCCCTTTTTAAAGAATAAATTCAAACAATAGTAATTTATAAAAAACGAAACTAAAACATACAAATATTTCTATATTATACTAAGTTTTGTTCACCATTACACCGACACAATTACTCCATGTAAATCAACCTGTGAAATCAAACTGTCCACTTAGGAAGTAACACAATTTCACAAGCTGTCAGCACATTCAACTTTGTTTAGAAGAAAATATTCAATGAGCATATTTCATTCATTCAGATCTAGGATGAGCAGTTGTTACACCATGGCTAACAGCATGTAGCAAGCCTTAATGCTAAACCACGTTCTTGCTCAATTTTTATTATGTTTGGCTCATCTGGTCCAAGCTACACCACTTTAAGTTTCTCCTCATTTGTTCTGCTTTGAAAAGCTTTAGATATAAGAGACTTACGGTGTTGTTTTCTCCTTCATTCACGTTTGTTGTTCTCCAAAACCCGCCTGCAGCAGCCAGCATGGCTGCCGCATTTGTGAGGATTTTGACAAGGACAGATCCAGGGCGCAGGCAGGTTTTCAAAAATGTAACAAAAAGGTTTAATAATAAACAAAAAGAGGGCTGCAGGCAGCAAACTTACAAATTCTGTAGATTATCAGGCAYGAGGGGAACAAAGCACTTAGGACAAAGCACAAGGAACCAAACCAGACACATGCAAAAACACGACAATGATCCGACCAAAGACAGAGACAGGACAGGGCTTAAATACACAGAAAACTAATTACTAAACAGAACACACCTGGGGAGAAACACAAGGGTGACAATCAAACAGACAAGGAGCAGCTGAGCTGTGACACACTGGGGAACACTGAAAACACTAGAAAACTAAGAAAATAAACACAGATCCTGACAGCATTATGACGTCGAGTCGTCGATGGACCTCATAGAAATGAATACGAGAGATCAGCTGTGGGGCGGTGACAAGCTGCGCCACAGGCCACTCTATTCTGTTGCATTGGGGACTTAAGGCTCGTTCACACCGAGAGCGTTTTGAGCGGCAGGAGCTGCCAGTTTACATGCAAAGTCTATGGCGAACGCGCCTCAAGGGGTTGTGCGTCGCGTCACGCGCGTTATGAGCAGCAGAGCGTTTTCCAAGCATGCGG
>NW_013952957.1:230542-236165 GCF_001266775.1 Austrofundulus limnaeus
TATCTGCCCCTTTTTAAAGAATAAATTAAAACAATAGTAATTTATAAAAAAACAACTCTAAAACATACAAATATTTTTATATTATATTAAGTTTTGTTCTCCATAACACCAACACAATTACTCCATGTAAATCAACCTTCTGTGAAATCAAACTGTCCACTTAGGAAGTAACATTGATGACAAACAATTTCACAAGCTGTCAGCACATTCAAGAAAGTATTCACTGAGAATATTTCAGTCATTCAGATCTAGGACGAGCATTTATTACAACATGGCTAACAGCATGTAGCCAAACCTTAATGCTAAACCACGTTCTTGCTCAATTTTTATTATGTTTGGCTCATCTGGTCTAAGCTACACCACTTTAAGTTTCTCTTTATATGTTCTGCTTTGAAAAGGTTTAGATATAAGAGACTTACAGTGTTGTTTTCTCCTTCATTCTCCTTTGTTGTTCTTCAAAATCTGCCTGCAGCAGCCAGCAGGGCTGCCGTCGAGTCGTCTACAGGGTGGACCCCATAGAAATGAATACGAGAGGTCAGCTGTGGGGCGGTGATGAGTTGTGCCATAGGCCACGCTATTAATTTGCATTGGGGACTTACTGTGCATGTCCAAAATCTTCCAATGACTTTCCTATGGGACTCTGGGGCGGCGAACTGGCAGTGACCCGGAAGTGACTCAACATGAAAAAGCTCATGAGAAAAATGGAAGTTTACACATCAATAACTCTAAATTATTTATTTTACTTATCACAAAACATATATTCAATATTTTTTCGAAACATTTATAATGTTTTATTTAGATGTTTTATTTATTTTCAATTTTTTGTGTACAAAACACTAGTGGTGGAGTGGCGCCCTAGCGCCCCCTACTGACCAGCCGCCACTGCGACTAGTATTGATTAGTTGTGGTGACTATCTTGAATCAGATTGACTCGGATTTTTTTTTCAAAAAGACAGAATTACAGCCATTTTAGTGTTTTCCGATGTTAAGCTGTCTGTGGCAGCCATCTTGAATTGGGTTGACTCCAAAAGTTAATATGTTGCAGAAATATGTTCAGTGATTATTCCCTGAAAGTTTCATTAGAATTCTTGCTGTGATTCATAAAACATTTTGACAGAATACGTTATTGGCAAACATTTAAACAAAGATCCTGTCCAGCCTTCTTGTGCACAGATATGTGTCGATATCACAGATACCAGAGCTTTATTGTGGGAAATCAGTGCCCACAGCTCCCTGATTGGCAGAATGTGGTGATTAGCAGCAGGTGTAGACCATCTGGCTGATGAGCTCTGGGACCTTAAAAGACGGCAGACAAGAGCCTCGCTGGAGCATCACATACTGGCAGGAATGGCTCACTGTCTTCTTGTTGTTCTTTAAACCTGAATATTACTAACACTGAAACTCTTGTGTACTAGAAAACCTTCAATGATTACTTGGATCCCTGCACTGTTGACCTCCTGTGCTCAACTGTCTTTGGTAGTACAACAATTTACCAGCCAGCCACTCTGCTTTTAATTGTGAATGCCCACCTGTAAACACTCACCTGTGCCCCGCTCTTGCCCTCCTCCCCTTGGACCTGTAAAGTTCCAAGTCGCACGTCTTGTTCACCTTGCTGAGTGACCAAAAATTACACAACTTCTGTCTGCACTGCTATCCCCCAGTGACTGCCATCCTGTACATAGCCCACAGTCCAAACTATTAGATGTGGACCTTGCGGCTCGGAGCATGTGAATGGTCAGAACTTCAAGGGTGTGTTTGTTCATGAGGAACACTGCAGCGGTCCAGGACCTGGACTCCTCTCAGCTCTGCTTTCTGCAGGTTATTTTGTTTAAAAGTATTATTTTTTTTGTCTGAAGCCAGTTGTTAAAAGAGCTAGAAGAGCTGATTTGATCCTATTGAACATGAGCATGCAGCTGATTTTCATGTCTTTTTTCACCATTAACATGAAATACATTTTTTAAAAGATTTTCTTTGTCGACTCTATACCCAAAATAACATTGATCATTGAGTGATAAAATACAATATCCAGCCATCATTACTGCTGTTTATGTACTGATATGAGCTGTGGGAGGGCAAAGGGAGGCTCTAAGATAATTTATCGCGTCTTCAACCCATTTATACTCGCTCAGGAAAAAGACTTGCAAAATGACTCAATCTTTTTTTTTGCCACTTCAGTAGAAAGCAGAACTGAATATCTGAATATTGGTATCTTAGCTTCTTCATCATCAGCGGCTTTTTTTAATAGGAGAAAAAGAAAGAAAGAAAAAAGTGAAATGTAATGAGAACGAGTGAAAGAAAGATTAGAAGATATGTGAAATATATGTTGAGAAAACACGACAGCACACCCGACTTCTTGGCTCCACACCTACAAAAACAAAGATAGCAAAACCACAGCAACAAAAATGCATATCTATATAATTATAATGACWATAGCCTTGCTGAAAACCATACCCATATACATATATAAATTTAAACATATACACATAAACATACCCATTCCTACATATCCAAAAACTTTCATATATATATACACATACACATATACATACTGTATATCCATGCATACTGTACATATATGCACATACCATTCAGTCAGTGTCCGAATGGAAAACCCAGGATGTAAACACCTGTTTGTGTGCAGTTGTGAGCATGCATGTATATACAAGATCTCTCCAATGAAATGTTTCAAAGTGACTGTGGGGGACCACAGACCCGACTCGCAAAACCGGAAGCCGACATAAGGGAGACCAGGCGCTGGTCTTTGACTCAATCTTCAACCCGCTGTCTCACATTGTATTGAAGTATAATCCAAGCTTAAGAGAAATATACATTATCAACTTCTCACTCATTTACCTTCTATATTTCATAATAACCACTTATCGACTCCACTTTCGCGTTCCTCCCAGACCCACCTGTACATTGCTGTAATTAATCATCACTTGCCTTTTTTACTCCCTTTTCCCCAAATCTGTTTACTTCCTGTCTGCTCAAACATTAACTTTCACAGAGTTCCTGATATTTGTGCTCTAAAATTGATTCTAAAATCAAAATATCCATACTTTGATACTCCGGTCATTTGAGGTAATGTATATCATTAATGGGAGCACAGTTGAAAATAACTAAATACCTAACATATTGTGTAAATCACATGAGGTTGGTGGGAACTACCTTTTTTTTTCACCTGGGTAATAAGTGCAGCAACACTTCCTCAGTCACTCATGTTACATGCTCAGTATTTTTATGTCATATGTTCATGTAACTTAATTTAAGATGCAAGTTTTGATTTTTGTAGTATTTCAATGTTTTTTTAATTTAACTTATTTTATTATTTAAAATGCCCATTTTCACATATTTTGTATGATTGTGTCCCTGCACTTTCAGCTCAGCGATATCGTTAATGAGGACGCAACATCAATATACTTCTGAGTTTAAAATAAATAAATAAATAAATTACTCTGTCTTGTATGCTTTATGAAGCCATGATTTGAAATACACTAGCCAGACACATATGGTGCATTTGTACAAAGTATCAACATCGAATCTATATCTCCAACACCAGCCTGAGTTTTACTTCTATTAAAATCAGAAAGGAAATCTCTGGTATCAGACATCACTCTGTTGTAATCAGTCTCAGCTAAACAAAACTTTAGATCAGTATTTGCAAATTTGACTGAGTTAAAGATAATTTAGTTAGAAGTCAACTGACTGTGGCAGCCATCTTGAATTGAGTTGATTCCAAAACCAGTTAAGTTGTGGATGTCCTCCAAATAATTCCATTCTTCAAGTTTCAATAAAATTTGTCTATTTGTTTATAGGATATTTTGTGAAAAGACACACATACATACATACACAGACATTCAAAACCCTCATTTTTCACCTGTGTGGTAAAGACACCCAGGTCAAAGGAGAGTAAAAAGTTCTTAGCAACAAGGTTTTCTTGTGGCTGGTAGGCATCCAGCACCTTATTGACATTACGGCGTGTTCCTCAGACAGAATCAGTTATTTCTCTGTTCCTTTTTTTAAAGCATCTCTAAATGCTGAGCTTTAAAAACCAATGCAGAGTGCATTCAGTTTAGATAAATACTTTAAGCTCGAGCGAATAAATGATTCATTTCAACTCATAAATAATTTCAACAAAAATATCCCAAAGCACTTTTTGCCTCATTGTACATCATTTTCTTAGTATGCTAGATGAGCCCTCATTTATTTTCAACTATCACACCATGTCTCTTGTAAATATGTATACTGGTCTTTCTACTTATTTATTTTACAGATCTGATTTTAATATTTCATCCTCAGCATAAACTTCTATTTGTTTCCAAGGGCATGATACCATGAAATAAATATCAGACGTATAATTCCCAGTCTTAACATATTGGAGCACATGAATCATTTAATGGAAACAGATTTTTGTACATAAAGCCAAGGCCTAATTTTCCAAGCTGCAGCCTGAAAATGTTAATCAGTAGACTGTGTGTTGCGTTTTTAAAGGCTGCAGCTTGACAGCACAGTTTAGGTGGATGACTGGAGGGTTGCAGGCTCGCACCATATGGTGACAAACCTGGTGATACTGCCCCAAGACAAGGATTTACTGTGGATTGCTTTAGTAAATATTCCTCTTAACAGTATAACGATGCACAACCTTCCCTTCCTTCGTATGGTGGCTCCCTCCTCTAGAAGTCGCCACAGCAAGTGAACTCACACAGCAGATTTGGCAAAATGATTTACGCTCCAGGCCCTTTCTAATGCAGCCGGGGCTCAAACCCACAACTTCAGGATTGTGAGACTAAAGCACTGACCACAAAGCTACTGCACCTCCCATAACAACGAAGACTTATAAAAGAAAATGAAATGTTAGAGCAGAAAAAATGGCAGCCACTTTCATCCAATCATTCACAAACCTTTTAGCAAAGCAGCTCACCACAGCAGACAGCTATGTGCTGGTTTCAAATACTTCAAGCAAAGAAATTGCGAGGACTTGCTTCTGTAATAGCTTAGAAGTACAGATGAACACATATAGAGCAGTTCAATCCAGTTTATTTATATAGCTCCACTTCACAACAAAAGTTGTCAGGGACTCAAATTTAATGACAGTAAACATAGTCTGAATAAAACAAAATACATTCACAAGCAGTATATTGTTAATTACAAATGAATAAAAGTTATCTAAGGAAACCAGCAGATCGTGTCAAATTTCACTTTGTCTATATCTCCTATAGTGAGCAGCACAATGATGACAGTGGAAAGAAATGACTCCTTTTTAACAAAAAGAAACCTCCAACAGAACAGGGACAGAAAAGAGACACGAAGAGAGAGAAAAACAAAGGTAATGGCAGCATTAATTACAAAGTGGTGAGCAAAAACAGAGTGAGGAAATGTGTTCAGTTTGTCCTTCAGCAGACCAAGCCATTAACAGCATAATTAAGGGTAAGCTCAGGAAATCTAACTCAAAAGTAATATATACAGTATCTACTGTATATACAACAATACATGTACCCATATCGAACCGCTTTGAACCGTATCGAACAGTGCTTTAGGGTCAATACATACTTGTATCGAACGATACAGATTTTAAAAATTTACTTTATCAACTTGTCTTCTGAAGATTCTCTGTGTTAAAGGA
>NW_013952957.1:236545-242180 GCF_001266775.1 Austrofundulus limnaeus
TTGTTTAAACAGACAAATCTCGTTCAGATCACACATCTCTTTTTCAAGGGAGGCCTGAACCTGAAGGCAACTTATTGTACATGTGTTTGGGGTGTGGGGGAAACCGGAGTACCCATAAAAACCACACAAGCATAAGGAGAACACGCAAACTCTGCATAGAAAGACCCGGGGTCTGAACCGGATATCAAACCCAGGACCTTCTTGCTGTGAGGCATTGGTCCTGACCACTGAGTCATAATGCTGCCACAATGTTAATGTGCTGTATTAACTGCATTGAACGAGACTTTTATTTTGAAATGTCCAGTTACTTAAACAAGATGTGTCACCACAAGTTGGGGGAAATTAAGGGCGATTGTGTGGCTGCATGAAGGTAAAATATCTGCATATCAACAAAATATAACTCCATGCATGGCTTCATTCTGAAGCTGCATTAAAGTAGTAGGCTCCTGTTTAATGATGAAAAGCATGTGAATTTGTTAATAAAGTGGCAGGTACAAAAGTAATAAATGGCTTTTGCGAGGTAATGCATAAAAACAATACCAGGTAATGCAAAAGAAGAAAAAAACCCTCATGTCCACTCGCTGCCATATAAATTACACTAAAGTAAACTAAACTAGCAGTGGTGTATGCTGTACAATGAGAGTGCACCAAAAACAAAAACGAATAAGTGCAGGTACTAAATACTGGTGAGCCCTTGCTCCCTTTGAGCACTGGGAGTAGTTGTGAGTCATCCCCAATGCAGATTGAGTGTGACATCTTGCATTATTGCAGATTATGTTTTTTTTCTAAGCTAAACTTAAACAGCTTTAATTTGATCCCTTATATACTATGATTGTTTTAGTTAGAAACTCTGGCTTAATCATCGTGGTTGGGTCTAGATTTAGTATTGTGTAAAGCCAAACTTTACTAATTATAGCTCATGGCTTTTCAGTAAAGAGTAGATTGCTTAGAGACAGTGCTTGAGAAAAGCTTGTTTTAAATATAGCCTTGTTACAAATAATTAGCTCACTGTATCTGTGAGTGTAAACATGATCCAGTTCAGCTTTTTAAGTCTGAGGAGCACACACACTATTATGCCAAAGGTATTGAGGATTTTTCACTGCTGCTGATTCTTGTCGATGGCTTTGAGGTAAACCTTTTGGAAGGAAAGGCATTTATCTCCTCATGCTGCTGTAAACGCACTAACTCCAGCGCTTTCTGAGTCTCACACCAACACAGATACCTCGCTGTGAACTTAACGATTCAGCACTCAGACATCAAACTGAGAGGCAGCAGAGAACATTGGAATATTTGATTTCTCATCACGCGTCTGAGCATAAATAACACACTGGAAAATGTCCGATAACTGATTTACTCACTCGTGTTGTACGCACACAGTAGATATGGTAATTATTGCAATATTTTGAGATCCAACTGCTGAGACCACAAAACTGCATCTAAGACCTACAATTTCATTATTGCCTGGTTTCAGAAAAAAAAACATTTGGAGGGGATAAGTTTATTGAATCTTTTTTTACATCACAGTAAATGTCTATATATTTTATCAACAAAACCTCTTACAAAGTCCTGTTCTAAGGATGTGTTTAGTTTAATTATTCTATGCTGAGCACAGAAGGAATTACTCAACTAACTCAGACAAAACATTTCATATCCTGGAATCCTGGTTGAACCTATGCTCAAAATCACAAAGTTATAACTTGCCTAACATTCCCCTGCATTTTAATACTTATCTGTCAATTAAGTTCTGCCTGCTGTTACTTTCCATGGATACTCACCAGGTCCACTTCCCCATCCTTCAAAATAAAAGCGATAAATTTTTCTGTTTGGTTCTTTTTTTTTTAGTTATGGGTACTCAGAGTGCTTGGGTAAAATAAATGACCAAATAAGTGTCTTTTATCTGTTTGTAAACTCTGAAATCAACAAAATCTGAATTAAAATGATTGTTCCAAATTTTGAGGAAAGTAGGAAAAGTACAATTACTTATTAATAAAGTTTATTAAAATAAAAACATAAAGCACAGTCATGATAGTAAGTCTGATTAATATCAATTATTTTATGGACACATTGTGACCACAAGAAAGCTCTGACTGTGTTGAAGAAAAACTTATCCTACAGCTTCAACATAGTCCATGTTCCTGCGTCCAGACAGCAAGCAATAAATGTTGTCTATGGCATGTCCACAGTTTGAAACCTGCTGTAGATGAGTGAGGAACCCCTGACTGACTCCCAGGAAGCTCGGAAGAAAGATCACAGGAAAAAGTTAAATCATTGTTTTATACAATAGTATGCATGAGTTATACAGCACAAAATATTATTAAAGGTGGTGCAGTATAATGATTATTGCCTAATAAAAACTTCTAAAATATTACAGAAATTAAAAAAGATAAATATGTAACTTTCAGTTCACCAAAGGTTCCCAAGTCTTTCATTTGTAGCTTTTACAAAAGTTCAGAACACAAGCAGTGCTTTTTAAAGTGTCTTTCATCATTTCTTTTGTCACAAAAGTTGGTATGCGTCTTAATGTCAACAGTCCTTGGTCTTTAGAAAAACTAGGTTTTAATGTCCTGTAATGGGCTGGCCTGAACTTTCCTCTGGGCCCAGCCGACATCAAAAAATAGTTTAAAAAAATTAATAAAAAGTATAATGTCGAGACATCAATGCTTTTGTGATGATAAAGTAAAAGTTAGTTGATTGTTGCATTACACTAACACAGGTCTGCTGGGTTTGACTTAAAAACATACAGGGGTTGGAAAATGAAACTGAAACACCTGTCATTTTAGTGTGGGAGGTTTCATGGCTAAGTTGGACCAGCCTGGTGGTCAGTCTTCATTAGTTGCACATTGCACCAGTAAGAGCAGAGTGTGAAGGTTCAATTTGCAGAGTAAGAGCACAGTTTTGCTCAAAATTTGCTCAATTATTGCAGTGCACACAACATTATGGGCGACATACCAGAGTTCAAAAGGGGACAAATTGTTGGTGCACGTCTTGCTGGTGCATCTGTGACCAAGACAGCAAGTCTTTATGATGTATCAAGAGCCACAGTATCCAGGGTAATGTCAGCATACCACCAAGAAGGACCAACCCCATCCAACAGGATTAAATGTGGACGCAAGAGGAAGCTGTCTGAAAGGGATGTTTGGGTGCTAACCTGGATTGTATCATAAAAAATAACAAAAACATAAAACCACGGCTGCCCAAATCACGCAGAATTAAATGTGCTCCTCAACTCTCCTGTTTCCACCAGAACTGTTGGTCGGTAGCTCCACAGGGTCAATATACATGGCCAGGCTGCCACCTTTGCTGTTTTCCCCACATCCAGGAGGGTTACAGTGTGGAGAAGCCCCAAAGAAGCGTACCACTCAGTTGCATGCCCAGAGTGAAGCATGGGGGTGGATCAGTGATGGTTTGGGCTGCCATATCATGGTATTCCCTTGGCCCAATACTTGTGCTAGACGGGCTCGTCACTGCCAAGGACTACCAAACCATTCTGGAGGACCATGTGCATCCAATGGTTCAAACATTGTATCTTGAAGGCCGTGCTGTGTATCAGGATGGCAATGCACTAGTACACACAGCAAGACTGGTGAAAGATTGGTTTGATGAACATGAAAGTGAAGCTGAACATCTTCCATGGCCTGCACAGTCACCAGATCTAAATATTATTGGGCAACTTTGGGGTGTTTTGGAGGAGCAAGTCAGGAAACGTTTTCCTCCACCAGCATCACGTAGTGACCTGGCCATTATCCTGCAAAAATGGCTTAAAATCCCTCTGACTACTGTGCAGGACTTGTAAATGTCATTCCCAAGATGAATTGACGCTGTATTGGCCGCAAAAGGAGGCCCTACACCACTACCGGTGTGTGTTCGGAGGTCAGCCTGTGTTCGAAGGTCAGCTGCGAACACAGGCCACCCTAGACTTTTGCATTGAGAACTTACTGCGCATGTCTAAAATCTTCATGATTTGTGCATGGGACTCTGTGGTGCCGAACACAGCATGACCGGAAGTGACTCACACGAAAATGTTCATGAGTGAAATAGAAGTTTACACATCAATAACTATAAATTATTTATTTTGCTTATCAGAAAACATATATGCAATATATTGTTGAAACATTAATAACATTTTCTTTTGTTATTTTATTTTATTTCATTTTATTTTTTGCGTACCAAAAACACACGGGGGGCGGCGAACCTGCTCCCCCTATTGACCAGCCACCACTGCCCTACACCAAACTAATAAATTATTGTGGTCTAAAACCAGGTGTTTCAGTTTCATTGTCAAACCCTTGTATAATTACTATCATATGTTTTCATTATAATGATATAATATCTTGTTTTTTACATGTCTGCAAATAACCTTGAGAATTTTCTATTTCTGTAGTATTTGACAGCCTGTTGAATTAGTGGTTAGGATTGTTGCCTCACAGCGAGAAGGTCCTGGGTTCAAGCTCCAGGTTGGGCCTGGGGTCTTTCTTTGTGGTGATTTTATCTTAGTTCTTTGGTTTCCTCTCACAGTCCTAACATGCATGTTAGGCTGCCTTCAGGCATCCCTTAAAAAAGATATCTGGGATCCCCATCGGGTCTGGCTGCCTAAATAAACGATAAATAAAGAAGAAAAACATATTTACACAAGCATGGACTGCAGCTGCTACTATCACTATATTCAAAATACTAAAACTAAATATCAGTACCTACAACATATTTCTGTACAGAACAACTGTTTTTAAAGTTGTGTTTTTGTGAGCATATTAGAGTTGAAACGTAGTATTATGGGGTAGAAATGTAGCTCACTTTTTACATTGTGACTTACAGCCTGATTTTAACATATGTTCAGGCTAAACAATAAACATCTAAAATGTAGCTTCAAGACACACGTTGCTAATATTTTTAAGCCCCTCTGCTCAGGCAGAGGGGCTTAAAAAATAAACAAGCCAGTTTATTTTTTGAGACAATTTCAAATTTATTGTTTGGCCCTTTGCAACAAATGTGAAAATATCAGTAATGAGCTGGAGATGTTAGTATTAGCCTGTCCCATCTGCGAAGGCCACAATGCATTATGGTCTTTTTCACATCTGAATCCGATCATGATGAGTGTTCACATGCACCAGGCTTTTATTCAGAATAGAAGAACTGACATGCACAGAGTTGTAAAGTTTCCTTAAAAAACGCACGCACAAAAGAAGATCTACTTCTGTGATAAATATAAACAAATGTTCTGTGTCTTCTGAGCATCAAGAATGGACCTGTACCAGTTTTTAGTAAGATTGGAGTTACTGTACTCTATGTTCCCATGCTTTCCACCTTAAGGAATTTGATCATTTTGAGCTCTTTCAAAGTTTCTGATAGAAATGTTGCATCGCTAACTGACCAGTTTTGCTTCCTCTATTAGCATGTACGTAGCCAGGCAGAAATAAGTCAGGTTAACATCGGGCGCACATGCGCAGTTAGGTCAGTTTTTCACAACCAGAATAATAAGATCAGAATAAATGTTTACACATCAGATTACCAATCAGCATAAACCACCCCTCTCATTCAGATTACTAATTCATTACGATCGAGCTGAATCAGATCAGAATATTCCGATTGGGGCGTTTACATTTTTATTCTGAGAGGCAGTTTTCCAAATATATATATA